>NW_016917332.1:0-128424 GCF_001483705.2 Eufriesea mexicana
TTCACTTAATGCAGATTCCAAAGCAGTTGTAGAAAAAACAGTGTATAGTACAGTTATGGCTAGAGATATTTACAACTGATAGTACCGTACTCCGTACATCTACCACCAGAGCAATGTATCCGTTGTATTAAACAGATCAAAGATGAATTAGATTCTATAACAATTCTAGAATGACAATATACAAATCCATTATCGCTCGCGACATTAGCGGTTGACAACACAGTACTGAGTACAGGCATCATCACAGTAGTGTAGTCGTTGGACACTTTGTTCTCTGATGAAATGAATTACAAAGCAGTTCTGGAATTACTAATGTATATTGCAGTTGTGAAACGAGATATTTCCAATTGCCGGTACGGTATTTAGTACATCCAACAGAAGAGCACTGCAGCCGCTGTATTATTCTGTTCAATGATGACATATATATCACAGCCATTGTAGAACGACAGGAGTCGCATCCATCTTCATTTCTAGGACGAGAAATGCAGATCCATTGTACTTCGTGACGTCAACAGGTGACAACACGGTACTGAGTACAGACAGCGTCACAGTATTGTAGCCGTTGAAAAACTTTTTCCAGTGATGATGTATATTCGCTGCATATTCTAGAGAAATCAATGAATAATGCGGTTATGCCAGCGATATTCCCAATTGGCAGTACGGCATTTATAACATCCACCAATGTAGCACTGTAGCTGTTGGATTAAGCTGTTCAATGATGATCATGTTTGCATAATATTTCTAGAACGACAAAATGCCGGTACGGTGTCCCTCGAGATATTAGCAATTGACAACACACGAACGTGTACAGCCATCATCACTGCAATATAGCCGTTATACTACTTTCTTCACTGCCGATGTAAATTCTGAAATGATTCTATAATAACGTATGTAGGGTACGGTTACGGCTAGTGATATTTAAAACTGATAGTACGGCATTTTGTACATCATCCAGCAGATCACCGTTGCAGTTGGATTAATCTGTTCACTTATGATGTATATATCACAGCAATTCTATTTCGAGAAGCGCAGATCCATTGTCCATCCAAATTCTAACAAATGACAGCAGAGTACCGAGTACAGTCAACATTACGGTATTGTAGCCGCTCAAAAACTTTGTTCACACATGATAAGAATTCAATAGCAGTAACGGTATAGTAATTCTATATTACGGTCATGACTTAAGGCTATTCAAATTACCAGTAGGGCACTAACTACGTCCAGAAATGTAGCAGAGTGGACGTTGGATTAAACTGTCCAATGGTCATCTAAATTCTATAACAATTCTAGTATGACAAAGTGCAGATCCACTAACCCTTGTGGCATTAACAATTGACAACACGCTAATGCAGTCGTTGGACCACGTTGCTCACACACGATGTAAATTATAAAGTGTCTCTAAGACACCCCATGTACACGCCGGTTACAGCTAGCGATATTCACAATTTGCAGTACAGTAATCAGTGCATCTACCAACAGAGCGCTGTTGCCGTCGGAATATGTAGTTCACTGAATATGTATATTCTACAACAATTGTGGAATGTAAAATGAGGGTTCATTATACCTCGCGACAGGGATAATTGACTACAAATTACTGAGTACAGCAATCGTCAGTGTACTGTAGCTGTTGGATTATTGTGCCCACTGACGATGAAAATTCAAAGACAATACCGGAATAATCATTGTATATTACGAGTGTGGCATAAGATATTTCCAAGTGACAGTAAGGTACTAATTACATCCACAAATATAGGAGAGTAGCCGTTGGATTAAACTGTTCAATGATGTTCTAAGTTCTATGACAACTCTAGCATGACAAAATACAGGTCCACTATCACTGGGGATATAAACAATTGACAACACACTTCTGAGTACTGCCACTATCGCAGTCATGTATACGTTGGACATCTTTGTTCATTGATGATGTATACTCCAAAGTAAATCAGGAATGGCCTATGTATACTACGGTCATGGCTAGATTCATTTGCCATTCTGCGTACGGTAATTAGTACATCAAGCAATATGACGCTGTAGCCGTTTGATTATTCTGTTCAATGATTGTTAGAATTCTATACCAATGTTAGAATGATGAAATACTGTTGCACTAACCCTGGGGTCATTAACAGTTGACAACACTGTACCGAGAACAGCCTAAATCTAAGTAATGGAGACGTTGGAATACTATGTTCACTGATGATGTATATTCAAAAGTGATTCTAGAATACCACATGTACACCATGGTTACGGCTAGCGATATATACAATTCACAGCACGGTAATTGGTACACTTGCCGACAGAGCGCTGTTGTCGTTGGATAAAGTAGATCAGTGAAAATGTATATCCTGCAGCAATTGCGGAATGTAAGCAAAATATCCATTAGACTTCGCGGTATTAAAAATTGGCAACACGGTGCTGAGTGCAGCTGTCATCACATTGCAGTATCCGTTCTACTACTTTGTATACTGACGACATAATTTCCAATGAAACCCTGGAATAATCAATGTATATGCCGGTAATTGCTTGAGATGTTTGCAATTGACAGTACGGTACTCCGCGCATTCACATTTATAACGCTGTAGCGGCTGGATTAATCTGTTCACTGATGATGTATATACTACACCAGTTCTAGTACCAGGAATGCAGATCCATTATCCCTCGAGATCTTAATAATTGGCTACACTGTACTCAGTACAGCAACCATCACTGTATTTTAACGGTTGTATAGCTTTGGTCACTGATAACGTCGGTTCCAAACCGATTCCACAATAATCAATGTATACTATTGTTGGGGCTAAGGTTATTTACATTTGATAGTACGCTACTTATTACGTTCACCAATGCAGCTCTCTAGCTGCTCGAATAATCTGTTCAATGATGATGTAAATATTATAACAATACTGAAGTGACAAAATACAGATCCACAGATCCTCGGGATATTATCAGTTGGCGACACAGTACTGAGTACAGCCATCATCACAATAGTGTAACTGTTGGGCTACTTTGTTGACCCATGACTTAAATTCGAGAGCAATTCTGGTATAATCAATATACATTACTGTAATGGCTTGAGATATTTCCAACAGACAGCACAGTATTTATTACACCCAACGAAATAACAGTCCATTTTGTGATTTAAACTGTTCAGTGATGATATACACCCTTCAACAATTCTAGAATGACAAAGCACATGTCCACGACCTCTCGAGTTATCACCAATTGACAACACTGTTCTGAGCACAGCCATCTTCACAGTGATGTAGACGTTCGACTACTTTACCCTCTGATGGTGTAAATTCCAAAGTAACTCCGGAAGGTTCAGCATATATTACGGTTATGGTTTCAGGTACTTCCAGCTGATAGTACGGTACTTAAAACGACCACCAGCATAGAACTGTAGCCGTTAGATTAATCCGTACAATGATGATTTTCTTTATATAGTAACATTATAGTGACAGAATCCAGATCCACGGATACTCGAGTAATGAACAATCGACGACACAGTACTGAGTACAGCCATCATCACAGTATTGTAGGCGTTGGACTACTTTATTCACTCATGATGTAAATTCCAAAGAAATTCTGGTATGATCAATGTATATTACGACAATGTCTTGAGATATTTCCAATTGACATTACCACACTTATTACGTCCATCAATATAGCTCTGTAGCCGTTGGAATAGCCTGTTTAACAATGATTTAAATTGTATAACAATACTGTAACGACAAAATACAGGTCCACAGACCATCGAGACGTTAACAATTGACGACACAGTACTGAGTACAGCCGTCTTCACAGTACTCTAGCCGTTTGATTAATTTCTTCACTCATGATGTAAATTCCAAAGCAATTCTGTTATAATCAATGTTGATTATGTTCATGGCTGCAGATATTCCCGTTGACAGTACAGTACTTATTACGTCCACAAATAGAGCTCTGTAGCCGTTGGAATAATCTTTTCAATGATGATTTAAATTCTATAACAATACTGTAACGACAAAATACAAATCCACAGACCCTGGAGGCATTAACAATTGACGACACAATACTGGGTGCAGCAATCAGCTGAGTACTGTAGCCGTTGGCACTTTTTGATCACTGTTGGTTTAAATTCCATAGCAATTGTGGAATGATCAATGTATATTACGGTTTTGGCTTGATATACTTATAATTGACAGGACGGTGCTTATTACGTCCATCGATAAAACACTTTAGCCGTTGGAATGACAAATTCAATGCTGAGTTAGATATTATAGCAATTCTAGAATGAAAAACGACGGTCCATTATCGCTCGCGACATTAACAATTTACTAAACAGTACTGAGTTCGGACATTATCACCGCGCTATAGCCGTTGTACTGCTTTGTTCACTGATGATGTAAATTCCACCTCATACCTTTAATAATCAATGTATGTTACGGTTACGTCTTGTGATATTTCCAATTGATAGTGCGGTACTTACAACATACACCAATACAGCACTGTATCAGTTAGATTAATACGTACAGTGGTGACTTATGACATATAGCAATTCTAGAATGACAAAATAAAGACCCACTTACCCTCGAGGTAGTTACAAATGTCGTGAGAGTACTGATTAGAGCCATCGAAAGGGTAATATTTCCGTTGGACTACTTTGCTCACGGATTATGTTAATTCGAAAGAGATTCTAGAGCAACCGGCGAATACTACAGTTATGACTACTAACCTTAACAATATGCAATAGGCTAATTAGTACATTTACCAGCAGGGCACCGTTGCCGAAATATCAATCTGTTCAATAATTGTTTATATCCTGCAGCAATTCTGGAACGAGAAATGTATATACATTATCGCTCGAGATATTAACACATGATAACACAGAAATGTGTACTGCCACAATGACAGTATTCTAGCCGTTGAATAAATTTCTTCACTGATAATGCAAGTTCGAAGGCAATTATAGAATGATCAGTGTTCACTATGGTTGTGGTTATGGACATTTACAGTTGACGGTACTGTACTAAATACTCCTACCAGCAGTGCACTGCAGCCGATTGACTTGTCAGTTCAATGATGATATGGATTACCTAACTTCTCTATAATGACAAAGTACAGATACGCGTACCCACGATATATTATCAATTTGAGACACTGCACTGAGTACAGCCATCATCACAGTACTATAGCCGTTGGGCTGCTTTGCTCAATGAGTATATGAAATCCAAACAATTTCGGAATAATGAATGTATAATACGGTTATTGCGTGAGATGTTACCAATTGACTGAACGGTACTTGTTACATAAACAATTATAGCACTGTAGCCGTAGATTTCTACTGCTCAATAATGATGTAAAATAAATATCGTTCCTAGAATAACAAAAGAAAGGCCCACCGACCCTCGAGGTATTAACAACCGACGGCACAGTACAGAGTACAGTTATCGCCGAAGTACTGAATCGCTTGGACTAGATTGTCCACTGACTATGTAAATTCCATGGCAACTCTAGAAGACACATATATGGTACGGGTATGGCTGGTGATACCTACAATAGTTAGCACAGTACCTTCTACATCCACACCCAGAGCAGTGTAGCTGCTGTATTGATTTGGTCGGTAATAAGTTAGGTTTCTTTAGCAATTGTAGAATGACAGCAGACATTCATTACTCCTCGAGATATTAACATCTGACATCACAGTACTGATTGCAGCCATTACCAATGTACTGCTACAGCTTTATTACTTTGTTCACTGATGATGTAAATTCTATACTATTTCTAGGATGACAAAGCACATATCCTTCATCCCTCGGGATATTAGCATTTGACAACACGGCACAGACAACAGGTATCATCACAGTACTGTAGCCGTAGGAATAATTTGTTCACTGATTATGTATTTTAAAAGTAATTCCCGAATAACCTACATGTGGCCCGGTTATGGCTCGAGATACTTTCAATTGGCCGTACGGTACTTCGTAGATATACCAACACCGCACGGTGTCCGTTGGATTAATCTGTACGTTTGTGATTCGGTTTCGATGAAAATTCCAGAATGACAAGACACAGATCCATCATCCATCGCGATATTGAGAATTGAAAACAGAGTACTTATTACAGCCATCATCACTGTAATGTAGCCGTTTAATTCCTTTGTTCACTAACGGTGTAGGTACAAAGGTAATTCTAGAATAACCTACCCATGGCACTGTTACGTCAAGAGAAATTTCCGATTGACCATACGGTACGTTTTAAATTTTCCAATATAGCACCGTAGCCGTTGGACTAATCTGTTCAATGACGATTTAAACTCAATAGCAATTCTAGAATGACAAGACAAATATCCTTTACCTCTCCTGTTATGAACAATTGACCTGAGAGTAATTAGTACAGCCCCTTCCACAGTACACGAGCTATTGGATCATTTCCTCACTGATGAATTTATTTCCACAGCAGTTCCAGAATATTCAATGTATTGATCAGTTATGACTGGAGATATTTGCATTTGACAGTACGGCACTTGGTACATCCACCAACGGACCCACTGTACCCGTTGTTCAATTTGTTCAATGATGATTAGGAATGTATTGCAAATCTACGATGACAAAAAGCACATCCATTATCGCTCGAGGTTTTAACAACTGTCAACACAGTACTAAGTACAGCCTTCACCGCGGTACTGTAGCCATGTGATTAGTTTGTTTAATTATGATACAAATTCCGAAGCAATTCCAGAATAATCAATTAGCGGTAAGGTATTGTCTAGAGATATTTACAATGTTCAGAGCGGGACTTAGTTCATCCACGTACATGGCACTGTAGCTGTTGGATTAATTTGTCCGCTGATGATATAAGTTACACAGCAAAGCTAGAATAATCAATGTATAGTACTGTTACAATTAGAGGTATTTACAATCGGCAGAACTGTACATGGTACGTGAACCAACAGTGCACCTTAGCCTCTTAATTGAACCCTTCATTTTTTTTTTTAATTCAAAAGCAATTACATAATGGCAAAAGGCAGGTGCATTACCGCGAGAAATATTAAGAACTGGCAACACGGTACAGCATACAGCCAACATCACATTATAGGTGCCGTTGGATTAACTCGTCATTGGTTACATAAGTTCCACGGCAATTCCAGAATAATCAATGCTTGGAACTATTATGGCTAGATGCATTTGCAATTGGCATTACAGTACATAGAACATCCTCCATGAGGTCACTCTAGCCGTTTGCATGGTCTGCCAATGGATGGTTTGAGTTCGATAGAAATTCCATAATTACAAAGAACAGATCCATTACCGCTCGAGATTTCAGCAATTAGCAACATAGTACATAGTACAGCCATCATGAGATTAGTCTAGGTGTGTGACTGGTCTCTACACTGAAGATTTAAATTCCACAGCAATCCTAGAATAATCAATGTACAGGTCAGATGTGGCTAGACATATTTACAGTTGACAGTAGTACATCCACCAACAGAGCGTAATTGACGGTGGATTATTCTGTCCACTGATGATTTAAACTCTATAGAAATTCTAGAATGATCTACGGACGCATCGTATATCTGTAGTGCTATTCACAAATGCCAATACAGTACTGAGTGTATCCATCTACACTATACTCTACCCTTTGCATTAATCTTTTCGCTGATCCTTTTGTTCCTTCAGCAATTGTAGAAGGATTGTAGAATGATGTAGAAGTTAGGTGATCAGCGAATTGCCCAATCAAATGAAAATAATAACCTGTAGATGGGTATGCTCTATACTGTATGCTCAGTTGTCATTGTCTCTGCCGAATATTGATATATACATTGATAATTGTAGAATTGCAATATAAAATAAATGATCAAGGGATAGGTTAATACAGTGGTTGTAGCACTGTGTTAATTTCCATGCTCGATAGAGTATTTTCAATTGCTCGTATCTCCAGGTAAAACTGTTTGAACATTTGATCATTCTAGAACTTCTGTGGAGGTTAAAACTTCAGTGAACAGATTAGTCCAGTGGCTATAGTATTATGTAGAAGGCTACGATCTGTACTCTATTAGCAATTGTCAATATTTGCAGCTGAATTTGATCTACACACTGCTCATTCTAGAATTGCTGTAGAAATTAGATGATCAGCGGAAACATTAATATAATGGGTATCGCACTGCGTAGACGGCCACACTCAATATTGCATATTCAATTGTCTATATCTAAAGCGATAATTGATCTATCCATGGATCGTTCAAGGTTAGCAATATAATACAGATGATCGGATAATAAGTTATTGAAATGGCTGTTGGACTTCTTTGATTGCTATCCTCAAATGTGGGTTGCCAATTGTTAATACCTCTAGCTATACCAGATTCATACTTTTGTTATTCTAAAACTGCTGTAGAAATAATATCATCTGCCAACAGATTAATCTGACAGCAAGGCTGCTCTTTTGGTTGATATGTGGACTTCCGCACTGTCTATCGCATATGTCTCTAGACATAACCTACGTATTCATTGATTATTCTGGAAATGCTGCCTAATATAAGTCATCAGTGAATAAATAATTCCAGCGGCTACAGTAGTGTGACGATGGCTGTACTCAGTACACTTTTGTCAATTGTAAATATCTCGATCGACAGTTGATACTACTCTTCTCATTCTGGAATTGCTATATAATTTAAATCATCGACTAACAGACCAACACAACGGTTGCAGTGGAAAGTTAATTGCTGCACTATGTACTTTACTCTCGGAGCTTATTTTCTCAACCGATAATTGACCTTCCGTTCGTCATTCCAGAAATGTAACAGAATATAAATCCTTAGTGAATATATACATCCAACTGCTAGAATACTCTGTTCATGACTGCACTTTGTGTTGTATTGATATCTGTCAATATATAGAGGGGTAATTAGTCCATAAATTAACCATTCTAGATTTTTTTGTAGAACTTAGATGATCTGCGAGTGGATTAAACCAATGGACGTGATACGGTTTAGGTTTCAAGTATCAATGCTATATCTTCAATTGTCAATATCCATAGAGACAAATAATCCCTCCGGTGATCATACTAGCAATATAAGTTGCATCAGACAGGAATAGGTTGATGCAATGGCTTTGGTACTGCGTCGATAGATGTAGTCAGTACTATACTGTCATCTGTTAATATTTCCTGAGACAACAAATTTTTTCTTTGATCAATCAAGAATTTTCATGAAATACAAGTCGTCAGTGAAATTTGAATAATCAGTCAACAAACTAGTCCAGCGGGAACATTACTGTAATGATAGCTGTATTCAGTACTGCTTTGTTGATTGTCTATGACTCGGGGGATAATAGGTCTGTCCCTTATCACTCTAGAGTTGCTACAGTATATAAATCATCAGTGGACCTACTAAACCAACGACAACTGTGCCCTGCTTGTGAACGTACTATGTACCGTACTGTCAATTGTTAATATCTCCAGCCATAATTAAATTACACATTGGCTATGCCAGAATTGCTGTGGAATATATATCGTCAGTGGACAGATTAATCAACCGACTACAATAGTGTGATGATGGCTGTACTCACTACTGTGTTGATACGTGTTAATATCTCTTGCCATAATGAATCTTCCTCTAATCACTCTAGAAATGCTATAGAATATGTATCGTCGTTTAAGCAGGTTGGTGCAACGGCTACAGTGCTCTGTTAATTGCTATACTTAGTACTCTAATCTCATACGTCTATGGCTCCAGTAGAAGCTGCAATGTCCAGTGATTATTCTACATTTGCTAAAGAAGTTCGATGATCAGCGAACATATGAATTCAATGGCAATATTATGGTGCAGATGGCTACACTCGGTACTGCATTATCATTTGTCGTTATCGCTACCGATATATGCTCTATCCATTTATCACTCTAGAATTGCTGTAGAGTTTAAATTATCGTTGAACAGATTAATCTAAGAGCTAAATCACTGTGATGATGCCAATACTAAGTACTGTGATGTCAGTTGTTGACGTCTCGAGTGATAATGCATCTGCCTTTTGCCATCCAGAATTTGCTATAGAATTTCATTATCAGTGAACAGGTCAACCAAACGGCAACAGTTAGCACACGATTTCTGTACCTCGTACTATATTGACATATGTCAATGTCTATACCAACAACAGCTCTATACATTAATTATTCTAGCTTATCTGCGGAATTAATATCATCACAGAACAAATTAGCCCTCGGCTACAATACTGTGATTATGTCTGTACTCAACACTGCTTTGTTGTTTTCTTATAGCTCGAGCGCCGATGCACCTAGCAGCTGATCACTCTGGAAATGCTATTGAGCTCATGTCATCATTGGAGAGACTATTCCAACAGCCAGAGTACTCTGTTGCTGGATGTACTGCGTACCGTACTGCCAGTTGCAAATATCTGTAGCCATAACTGACCATTACAATGATTATTCTAGTATTGCAACTTAATTTAAATCTAGAGTGTACTAATGATTCATACGTTACAGTACTGTTATGATGGTTGTGCTCAGCACTGTGTTGTCAATTGTTAACGTCTCGAGTGATGATGGATCTGTCTTTTTTCATCCTAGAATTACTGGATAATTTATATCAAGAGTGAACGGGCTATTCCATGTGCTACATAGCTCTGTGGGTGGATGTACCACGCACCGTACTGCCAACTGTACATACCTCTAACGGAAACTGTAACATGCAATGTATATTTTAGAATTGCTTTGGAATTTACATAATGAGTGACCAAAGTAATCCAGCGAAAGCAGTAATGCGGTGGTGTTTGTCCTCAGTACTGTGTTGTCAAATGCCAATATCTGTAGCGACATTGGATTTGAGTTTTGTTATTCTTTAATTACTACAGAAATTTAATCATCAGTGAGCAGAGTATTGAAACGGCTACCTAGCTCTACTGATAGCTAAGCTCAGTACTTTATTGTGATATGTCAATGTCTCAAGCGATGGTATCCGCATCCATTGGTCATTCTGCAACTACGGAAGAAATTATGCAGTCAACGAACAGATTAATTGTACGGCAGCAATTTCATGTTGATTAATAAACTCAACATTGCATTGACATTTGTCAGTATCTATACCGATATTTGACCTAACCATTGATCAGTCTACAATTTCTATGCAGTTCGAACCATCAGTGGACAGATTATTGCAGCGACAACAAGGCTCTGCTGGTGGCTGCAGTAGCTGCCGTTCTGACAATTGTTAACATCTCCACATATATCAGATTTATACAATGATTATTTCAGAATTACTACAGAATTTCATTCATCAGTATAGAGAATAATCCAACGGATACAGTTCTATGCTGGTCGGTGTACTGAAAACCGTACTGGCAACGATAAATATCTGGAGCCTGTGCTGATATATATATCTATTATTCCTGAACTGCTGTGGAATTGGGATCATCAGTGAATAAACCAGTCCAATGCCAACTGCGCTGCAATGATGGCTGTACTCAGTATTGTATTGCCCATTGTTAACATCTCGAAGGATGTTTGTCCTGCCTTTTGTCGTTCTAGAATTGCTATAAAATATAGTTCACTGCTCAACAAGTTAATACAGTGGCTGCAGTGCTCTGCTGGTGGATGTACTAAGTACCGTACTGTCAATTGTAGACATCTCATGCTGTCGCGGTAATATGCATTGATTATACCAGTATTGCTATGGAATTTATATCATTATTGCGTAAAGAAGTACAACTGCTACATTACTGTGATGATGGCCGTACTCAGTTCTTTGTTATCACTCGCTAGCATCTCGTGGGGCATTGGATCTGCCTTTTGTCATATTAGAATTGCTATAAAATCGAAACCATGATTGAGCAGAATAATCCTACGGCTACTGAGATCTGCTGGTGGACCTACTATGCACCGTGCAATTAAATGCAAATATCCCTAGCTATATCTGTACTATCCATTGATTACCCCAGAGTTGCTTTGGCATTTGCATCACTAGCCAATAAATGATGCAACTTCTAGAGCACCGAGATTATGGCTCTCCTCAGTACTGCTTGGTCAGCTATTTATATCTCGGGGGACAATGGTTCTGACATTTTGCATACTAGAGTTGCTGCAGAATATGGATCGTCAGTGAACAGATTAATACAGCGGCAATAGTGCTGTGTCTGTAGATGTTCTAACTGCCGCACTGTCTATTGCGGATGTAACAAACCATAACCATACTATACATTGGTTGTACCAGAATTGCTGTGGAATTTACGTCATTAGAGGACAAAGTTCTTCAACGGCAAGAATACTGTAATGATGGCTGTACTCAGCACTGTGTTGTCGTTTGCTAATATTTCTAGAGATAGTGGATATGTCTTTTTTATTCTAATATTGCTACAAAGTCAAGATTATCGTTGACTAGGTTAATACAGAGGCAACATACCTGTTGGTATGTAAAATCAGTGCGCAAGTCATCATAAAGTCATCAGTATGGCAGTTTATCCGACAGCTACGGTGTTCTGGCTGTGAACGAACAAAGTACCGTGCTGCCAATTATATATATCTCTAGGAATAGATGATATAAACGTTCGTTATGCTTCAATTGCTGTGGAACTTAAATCGTCAGCAAACAAATAAGATCTACGGCTACAGTACTGGCATGGCGGCTATACTCAGTGGTGTACTGTGAATTTTTAATATCTCCAGCGTCAATGGAGCTGCCTCTTTTCTCTCTAGAATTGCTATGTGACTTCAGTCAACATTCCAGACATTTTTCCAATGGCTACAGTGATGTGTTGGAGTCTGTACTACACACCATACTGCCAATTGTAATTGTCCCTAGCCATACCGGGTTTATACATTGATTACTCTATAAAAGCTGTTTTATTTAAGTCATCAGCGCACAAATTTATCCAACCGCTACAGTGCCTTTACGTTGGCGGTACTCAGTAGTGTGTTACCAAATGTTAACGTATCTAGCGATTATGGATCTGTCATTTGTCACCCTAGAATTGCTATAAAATAAAAACGCCTGTGAACAGCTTAGTGAAACGGCTGCAGTGCTCCGCTGATGGGTATATGCAGGACTGTATTTACGTGTGCCAATTTTGCCAGTGGCAGTTGCTCTGTGCATTGCTCTTTCTTCAATTGCCGAGAAACATAGGTGATCCGCAGACATAGAAATTCACTGTATATGTTATTGTTTATATCGGCATTCTGAGTACTCAATTGCCATTTTCCAATATCAGCACCGATATTTGATCTGCCCATAGTTTATTCTAGTGCTTCTGATGAATTTATATTATCAATGGACGAATTAATGCAACCGCAGGTATGGTCTGTTAATGGCTGGTCTCAGTACTTTATTGATACGTGTCAATGCCGCAAGCGACGATTTCAATATCCGGGAATATTCGACAATTGCAGAAGTGTTAAGATGATTAGCGAACAGTCTAATTGAATGTCTATTGTATCGTTTAGGCGGCAGCACTCGGTACGCACTGTAATTTGTTAACATCACTACACATATAATGTCAATCCATTGACTATGCTAGAAAGTCCATAGGTCTTAAATCAACAATGAGCAGATTAATCCTATAGAGACAGTGTTCTCTTGGTGGATGTAGCATGTACCGTGCCGTCCATTGCAAATATCCATAGCCATAAGTGTTCTATATTTTGGTTATTCAAGAATAGCTGTTGAATTCAAGTCATAAGCGATCAAATTTATCCAAATGCTATTGTACTGTGATGAAGGCTGTTCTCAGTACTGTTTTGTCAATTGCTAATATCTCCAGCGGCAATTACTCTGCCAAATCATGATTCTATAATTGCTGAAGGAATAAGATATTCTGCGAACATGTTAACGCAACAGCTATGGTACGGTGTTGAATACTGCACGTGGTGCTGTCCCTTCAAACGTCAAAATCTACTGCGATAAATAACCTATCCATTGACTACTCTAGAATAGGTGTAGGTCTGCGAGGATCAGCAAATAGAATGACCAAATGAATTTAGTACTCTTATATTGTTATGATCAGTTCTGTATGTTGAATTGTCAATGTCCTTAGCGAAAATTGATCCGTCCAGTGATGACAATAGGATGGCAATGGAACCCTGGTCATCTCATAATAGGCTGATACAATGTCTGCAGTGTTACGTTGATGGCTATACTCAGTACTCTACTATCAAATGTTAACTCCTCCAGATACAACACTTTGACAGTTCAATGATTACTATAGAACTTAAGTCAACAGCGAACAGAATATTAAAGCGACTACAATGCTCCGTTGGTGGCTGTATTAAGTGCCGTTATTGTCAGCTGTTCATATCTCTGGGCGTAACTTTAGTATAATTTGATTATTCTAGAGTTACTGTGGAATTAAGTCATCAGTGAACAAATTGCTCGAACGGTTACAGTAATGTGATGATTATTGCACTCAGTACTCTAATGTGAGCTGTGTATATCTCGAGCGATATTCGATCTGCCGTTAGCCATGCTGGAGCTGCTATAGTATTTCAGCCATCATTGGACAGATTAATCCAGCGACTACAATTCTCTGTTGTTGGGTGTACTAAGTACCGTACCGTCAACTGTAAATATCTCCAGACGTAACTAATCTATACGTTGACCATTCTAGATTTGCCGTGGAATTAAAGTCATCAGTGAACACATTAATCCAACGGCAACAGTACTGTAATGTTGACTGTACTCAGTACTCTTTTGTCGATCACAATATCCCAAGCCATATTAGATCGGTCATTTCAATTCCAGATTTGCTATGGAATTTGGTTCATCACTGGACAGATTAATCCAAGGAAAAGTGCTCTGTTGGTAGATGTACTGAGTACCGTACTGTCAATTGTAGGCGTCTCTCGTCGTAACTGTAGCGTTCTCTGATGGTTCTAGATTTCCTGTGGAATTTAAATCAACAGTGAACAAAATAATCCGACGGCTACAGTACTGTCGTGATGGTTGTGTTCAGCGCTGTTTCTTCACTTGTTAATATCTCGAGCGATAATCGATCTGGTTTTGTCATTCTAGAATTGCTGTTGGGTTTAAGTCGTCATTGAACAGATTAATCCAACGGCTACAGCGCTGTGTTGGTGAGTATACCACGTACAGTACTGCCAATTGTAAGTATCTCCAGCCATATCTGAACCATACATTGATTATCCTATAGTTGCTGACGAATTTATATCATAAGGGAGCAAATGAATCCAACAGCAACTGTACTGAAATGATGTCTATACTAAGGAATATTTTGTCAATTGTTAAAGTGTAGGGAGATAATGGAACACTCTTTTGTGATTCTAAAATTGCTATAGAATTTAAATCGTCAGTGAACATATTAATCCAACGGCTGCAGTTATCCACTGGAAGATGTACCAAGAAACGTACTGTCAATTGTAAACATGTCTAGACATAACTGTACATTACATTCAATACTCTAGAATTGCTGTGGAAACTATATCATCTGTGAGCAAACTAATCCAACGGCTACAACGTTCTGTTGGTGGATATACTAAGTACAGTATAGACAGTTGTAGAAGTCCCTAGCTGTAGCTGCACCATTCATTGATTATTCCGGAGATACCGTTTAATTTATATCATCCTGTGAATTGGCAAGACCAACAGCTCCAGTAATATTTTGATGGCTGCACCCAGTACTGCATCGACATCTTTGTCAATCCCACTAGCGACAATTGCTGTATCAATTGAATATTCGACAATTGCTAGAGAATTTTATCATCAGCGAACTGATTAATTCTATGGCTATGCGATTGCGTAGGTGGCAATACTCAGTACTGTATTATGAATTGTTAATATCTCCAGCTGTGAGTATTTTAATACTTTGATTATTCCAGAATTACAATAGGACTTAAATCATCAGAGAACAAATTAGTACAACGGCTACAGTACTGTATTGTTGGCTGTGCCCGGTACTGTCATTTCAGTTGTTTATATTTGGTGCAATAATTCATCTTTCATCTGTCATTATGGAATTGCTATAGAATTTAAGTCATCATTGAGCAGATAATTCCAACGCAAACAGCACTCTGCTAATGGATGATCTGAGTACCGTAATGTCAGTTGTACGTTTGTCGCGCGACAACTGATCTATACATTGGCTATTCTTGAATTTCTTGGGCTTTTAAATCTTCAGTGAAGAGATTAATCCAGCGACAGCAGTGTTCAGTTGATAGATATGCTGAGAAAAGTATTGTCATATGTCATTTTCTCCAGCGACGCTTGCGGTTCTAATTTATCATTCAATTACTCCAGGAGAACGTAGGTGAGCAGCGAACATATTATTTCCAGTGGCTACGTTATTGTGTAAATTTCTGTGCTCAGTATTATTTTGGCAATTGTTAACTTGTCAGGCGATAACGGATCTTCCTCTTGACATTCTAGCATTGCTATAGAACTTAGGTCATCAGTGAGCAAATTAATACAGCGGCAACAGGAATGCTATAATGGCTGTACGCAGTACTCCGTGGTCAGTTGATACCATGGCGTGCGATAATGGATTTGTCTTTTGTCATTCTACGATTGCTACGGAATTTAAATCATCTGCCAATTGATTTATCCATTGGCTATATCATTGTGTGAACGGCTACATTCTGTACTCTATTGCATTCTATCAGTATATCTAGGGATTCCTTATCCAGCCATTTGTCACACCGGAATTGCTTTGGAACATAGATCGTCAGTGATCAGATTAATGCAATGGATATGGGACTGTGTAGACCACTACACCGATTACTGCGTTATCAGTTGTCGATGCCTGAAGCGATTATTGATCTGCACATTAGTTATCCTGGAGTTCCTAACAAATTGATGCCATCAGTGAATAGGTTATTCCATCGCCTGTAGCACTATGTTGATGCCTGTACACAGTACAGTATGGTCAAGTATTATTGCCTCTAGCTATAATACGTCCATTTATTTATCCTACCTTACTGCTATGTAGTGCCGCTAATCAGTGTATGGATAAGCCCAGTGGCCATAGAAGAGTATAGATGGCTACCCTTACTAAGGTATTGTAAATTTTTGATATCTTGGGCTATAATTGATATGCCTTTTGTCATTCTGGAACTGTAACGCAATATAAATCATCAGTCAACGGACTATAACAGTGGCTACATTTCTACCTTGACGGATATACTCAGTAAAAAGCTGAAGTTTGAACATGTGTCTGACGATGATTGATCTATCCATTGACAATCCTAGAATCTCTGCAGGAATTAGATGATCAGTGAATAGAATTACACAATGGATACAGCACGTGGTAGACGACTATACTCAGTAATTGGTTATCAATTGTGTAGATATGAAGCGATAATTGATGTATGGATTGGTCATTGGATCATTACTTTGCAGCCTATATCACCAGATAAGAGGTTAATACGCTGGCTATATTACTGCGTAGGTGGCTACGCTCAGTACTGTGTTGCCATTTATCAATGTCTCCAGCGACAACTCCTCTATCCGTTGATAATCATCGAATTGCTATTGGTATAAGACGGTAAGTATAAGTATTGCACCAGTGGCTGTAATACTGCGTTGATTGCTACTGCCAATAAATTATTGTCAATTGTCAACACCTCTGGCAATAATTGATATATCAATTGATAAATATTAAATTGCTATAGAATATGAGTGGTCCGCCTACAGATTAAACCACTTTCTATAGAATTGCCTTTATGCCTATGCTCACTATGTTATAGTTAGCTCTTAATGTCTCTTGCAATCACTCATCTATCTGCTCATCTTGGATTTGCTGTAGGACTTACATGGTCAGTGAATAGGTTAACGCAGAGGACATTTCACTGCGTAGACGTACATGGGGCCCTGTAGATGGCTATGCTGGTTACTGCATTATCATTCTTTAATGTCTATGACGACAATTGATATTTCTATTGATCACTCCAGAATTGCTAGAGAAAGAGTTTGTTCAGTTTATAGATAAATACAAGCTCTATAGATCTGTTTGAAAGTATAAATTCAATTCCCTATGGTCAGTTTTTATTATCTCTAGCGCTAATTGTCCTATGCATTGATCATACAAGGATTGCTATAGATTTTACGGCTGATAATTTATAACAATGAGTATTGTGCTATGTAGATTGCTGTACACAGTGCTTTCTCTCATGAATTGCTAATTTCTCTCGCTGTGATGTATCTATCCATTTATCATACTAGAATTGCCACAGGAATAGAATGAGCAGTGTACAGATTGAGTCAATGGGTCTAGTAATATGTAGGTGGCCGTACTCAGCACGATATAGTCATTCGCTAATATCCCTAGAGATAATCGATCCATCCATTGACATTTCTAGTATTGTTATAGAATTTACGTTATCAATGAATGGATAATCCATTGGCTATAATACTGGACAGGTGGCTATACTCAGCACTGTTTTGTCAATCGTCAATTTCCCTGGCGATAATTGATCCACGCATTGGTCATCCTGGAATTACCATGGAATTTTTACGATCAGTCAACAGCTTTTACGAATAGGTACAATAATACGTTCGTGGCTATACTCAGCTCTGCATTTGTAATTGGTAAAATCGTTAGCGACAATAAATCTGTCCACACATCACTGTATAATTGCCCTAGAATATGTATGGTCATCGAAAGGTCTAATACAATGCCTACGATACTGTAATTGTTACTACAATCAGAAATGTACGGTCAATCGTTAATATCTCTAGCGATTATTGATCTGTCTACAGATCATTTTTTAATTGCTACGCAATTCACATTATCAGCGAATGCTCTATGCCATTTTATGCTATTGGTTACAGGAATATGCTTTTGGCTATACTGATTAGTGCATTTCCAACTGTTAGTCCCGCAGGCGATAATGTATGTATCCATGGATCATATTAAAATTGCTATACAGAGGTATGATGATCACTAAGTAGGCTGACTCAGTGGCTATTCTACTGTGTTGATGGCGGTACTCAATACTTTGTAGCTAATTGTTAATATTCCAAGCGAGAATACATCTGTCACTTGTTCTATCTAGTATTCCTATGGAAATTACGTGATAAGTGGATAGATTAATGCAATGGATATAGTAATGTGCTGATGGCTAAGGTTTGTAGTGTATTGTTGATTGCTAGACATAATTGCTCCACACACTTATCATCATAGGATTGCTATGGCATTAAGCTGATCCGTGAATAGATTCGTGCAATAGTTATAGTACTACGTAGAGGGCTATACTCAGTACCGTATTCTTGATTGTCATTTTCACTAGAAATAAATGGACGACAAATTAGTCAATCTATAATACCCATAGAACTTACATGAGGAGTGAATAGATTAATGCAATATTTATAGTACTGCGTGGGTGCCTAAACTCAATATTGCTGCGATAGTTGCCTATATGTCCAGCGATAATTGACCTATACGTCGGTCTTTCTAGAACTGCCATAGAATTTGATGGTCAGTGAATAGATGAATCCTATTGCTGCAGTGCAACGCCGACTTCTGTTCCCAGTACTCTATTGTTCACTGCTAGTATCTCCAGCGATAATTGATCTTCCCGTTGACGATGATAGTATTCCCATAGAACCTGCATGGTCAGTAAATGGATTAATCGAATGGATATAGTACAGTGTAGATGGCTATAGCCTGTAGTGTATTGTCCACTGTTAATGCCGCTAGAAATAACTGATCCATACATTGGTAATCGTTGAATCGCTGTGGAATTTATATTATATCTGAAGAAAATTGTCCAGTGGCTATAATAATGCGTACACTGCTGCACTAAGTTCTGCATTACCTGTTTCTAATGTTTCAAGAGGAAATTGATATATCCATTGGTCAATGAAGAATTGCCTTGGAACTGGCAGTATCAGTGATTGGATTAATGCAGTGGATATGAAACTGTGTAGGTGGCTATAATCTGTATTATTAATTGTTGATATCTCTAGAGATGATTGATTCAACCATTGATAATTCTTGAAATACTGTGGGATTTAAGTGATATCTGAATTTATTAATACAATGGCTACGGTACTGCGCTGATGGCAATGCTCTATACTTAATTGTTAATTCTAATATCTCTAGCGAGGGTTGGCCTATCTATTGAAAATGCTCGAATTGCTATAGAATATTATTGATCAAGGAATTCGTAAATACAATGGCCATATGATTGCGTGGAGGGCGATACTAAATTCGGTGCTATTATTTGCTAGTGTCCCTAGCGATAGTTCGCCTATACATTGATGATTCCTGAGTTGCTGTAGAATTAAGTGACTAGAGAGTCTATTATTGCTGTGGCTATGGCTCATTGTCTGTGGCTCTATCACGCACTGCGTAGCTAATTGACAATATCCCCAGAGATAAGTGGTAAATCCATTGATCATTCTCGGATTGCCTCGGAATATATGTGATTAATCATTAGATGAACACAATGGCTAGAGTAATGCGTAGATAGCTATTCCAAGTGCCGTAATATCGATTGTTAACGTTCCAAGCGAAAATACATATATCTATTGATTAATGTAGAATTTCTATCGAATTAACGTGATCACTGAATACATTAACGCATTGGCCTTAGTACTACGCGGATGGCTATAATTCCCTGAAATGCAACACTCAGGGCTGTATCGTCACTGTCAATATCTCATGCGATAACTCATCCAGCGATTTATCATTCTATAATTGCTATCATACATATGTGCTCTGTAAACAGATTAATCAGATGACACTTACAGTGCGTAGGCGGCTATGCCCAGTGCGGTATTGTCGACTTTCAATTTCTCTATATATAATTGATCTAGTCATTGGCCATTGTAGAATAGCTGTAGAATTATTATTATCTGCGAGTAGATTAATTCAATTGCTGTGGCACTGAGAAGAATTCTATAGTGAGTGCCGTATTGTCACTGGACAATATCTCTAGCGATGTTTGAAGTATCCACTGGTCGTTCTAGAATAGCTATGGAAATTGTATGACCAGTGAACAGATTTATAAAATTTCTACAGGAACGTGTAGATGGTTATACTAAGTAACGTTTTGTTAGTTGCTGACTTTCCTAGCGACGATTTATCTAGCCATTGATCGTTCAATAATTTATTATGCGACTAAGAAGTTCACTGAAGAGATTACAATAGTACAATATAGGTGGTTACTCTTAGCATTTTATCTTCAATCGTTTATATCTGATGCGATAGTTGATCCATCCTTTGACCACTCTTGGTTTGCTATAGAATTTAGGATGTCACTGTCTGGGTTATTAAAATGGGTGTATAATTTTGTAGGCAGATATACCCACTTCTGTATCGCCAATTGTTGATATTTCTGGCGACAATAGATTTACCTCTTCGCCATCCGATCGTCGTCATAGAACTTGGATGACCAGTATATAGGCTATGCCGATGCAAATAATACTACGCAGATCGATACAGCCAATACTGTATATTCAATTCCTATATCTCCAGACATAAATCATACATCCGTTGATCATTCTGGAATTGATACAGTATTTAATTAGGATTGGAAATGTTGAACCAATGGCAATGATGCTCTTCATTTTTATTTAGCGCCTATGTATACTCTGCTGCGCTGTGCAGCACTCTGGTGCACACTGCAGTACTCCACGCTGGATAGGTTCGTGAAGGTAGAGTTTCTATTGTTAGGTCAGGTATGGATAGTACACGATTCTGCTTAATTCTCTGCGATGCTCTGGTCTTCGTCGCTTTACTATGCGCTGCTCCCTTTTACTGCGCTACGTTTCGCACGGATAGGCTCTTCTGAGGTAAGAATAGTATGTGCAAAGGTGGATAATATTGGGATAAGAATCGGTGCAATGCGCTGCCACCCGTGGTGTTCGGCTCCTTAATCTGCTACGCAACTTTCTGCTGTCCTCAGCTGCACTTTGCCGTGCTCAACTACGGATAGGCTAGGTTACTTAACTTGGGTTAAAAATCTGTCCTTTTCGCTAGTATTCTTTGGTATGTGGCGCACTACAGTGCTCTCCGGCAATCTGCGTCGCTTTCCTGCGTTCTGCTGATCCCTGCTGCAGTTGGGATACGAAAGGCAGTGTACATGATGTCAGAGTATTACAGGCTTGGATTAGTTAAGCTAGGATAGGTTCGGAATCTGTATTTTTCGCCGCTATTCGATGGATTCTGCGTCTCACTGTGGCCTGCTGCGCTGTCCAACGCTCTGCCTTGCACTGCTGCCGTTAGGCTTTATTGCGTCTTTGTAAGGTACGGTTGGACAGGTTATTTCGGCTTTGGTTAGAAACTTATGCTACTGGCTGCTCTTCGGGTGTATACGGCGCCTCATTGTATCCTGCTGCCATATGATGCGCTTTCCTGCGTTCTGCTGGGCCCTGCTGTTGGTAGTATCGTTTATGTTAATTAAGGAATATGAGGTATTTGCAGCTGTTCCTTGGTATTCGGAGCATTGCTGGGCTCCGTTGGCCTCTCCTGCGCCCTTATGCGCACACCTGAATTCAGCTGCACGCTGCTGTGTTCTGTTCTGTTTGCTGTGGTAACGGTGCTGCTCCGAGTGGTGCCATCTTGAGCAGTAGGGTCCTGTGTTGTGCTATGTGCTGATATTCGGTGCTGCTGATTGCACTACATTGGTGTGCTACGTTCCGCAGCGCGCTGCTGCGGAGGTAGAACTTAAGAATTTTATGCCAAAATAATCGATGTTCTCTATTTCCATGCATGTGCGCCATCCAATTAAGATAAAGCTTGTGAAGGGCGAAAAGAGTAGCAGTGAGTAAAAATTGAACGGCTCATTCCGAAGAAGTACAAATCCGTCTGTTAGCGTGTAATTCCAGCTTTCGCACTGCAAATATTGACTTCGGTTGAGCTTCGTGCTTATGACACTACGCGCAATAGGAAGTGTAAAACGCAAATATGATGGGTAAAATTTTGTGTTATAATTGAGACAGGAATGGATGATACTTAATCCAAAGCTCCTTCAAACTGTTGGTGGCAATTCGTTTAACGCGCAGGTCAAGGGATTTTGCATTACAATTATTTCCTTAGACGTAGGTAGCGCAATAGATGTAATTGTATAAAGAGAATGTGGGCATGCAGTTAACGAAAACGGCGCAATACTTCAATCAAGAAAACACTCTCTATTATAATCATCATTAGTCAAGTACATAGCCAATGGCAGCAGTGTTTAATACGATAATTGATCATATACGTAGAATTAACCAATTGGCGGACTTCAATCATCTTTGTAGTAAAATTAATTGATTAATTGATTAAACTCATTAAAAAATTCGGTAGTATGTAATTCTTCGGATATAAGAATTTTGCTCGTATTCTTCAAGTAGCACATGCTTAGAGCATTTCATGCTAGGTCATATATCTTATATATTCCTGTGGTTGACAAACATGGCGAGGTTAGTTTGATGAAATAGGTGTCCCCATTTATTAACAAAATATCCTTAACACTATTGCGTAATTCATATATAATTCGTCCTCAATAGCCAATGCACCACAAGCCCTCAAACTAATCGCTAACTTCATACCTCCTTTCCCTTCAACCCTTCGCAATCATCTTCTGCTCGGGAAGAGCAATTTTCTCCCTTGCACTCGATTCTGAAGAAAAATAATCCGTACCCCTCGTACCTGATAATCCAAATAAGGACAGTGCAGAAAAGAGCGAATGGGTGGACTTCCCTTCAGCCTCGTCTTCTAGCCTCCACATTCTTCGTCTCATTCCATTAAACTGCTCGTCGTTCCTTTATGCGCCTTTCCTAACAAATTGAATATATCTCCTTTGACTTCACAATATCCACAACCCCTCAATTCAGCCAACTAATTAGTACTTAATGGACATGTCCTCAACTACATTCTCCATAGCCATCGTGGCGCAGGCACCGAGAAACTACGGCGGATTTGGGGAAATGGTGGTCATGTGAAATCTGTATGACGGTCAAATTTTGTACTCGTCTCGACGAATTTCTCTATTCCGTGCTATGCTTGTTGAAACTTTGGGATGAAGTAGTCATGACATGGGACAGATGTTATCTCATATTACGCGACGAAATAACATCACAGCCTTCAGATCTCATCGTTCCTTATATCGAAATTCACTGTACGTGCACGTCACATTCGCATTCCCTTATTGTCTTCAGCCTTCAACACCGCAAACGAACATTAATTAGCGTCTACAGTTCTTTCTACGTGTCTTACTATTTTATGGGAAAAATCGCGGCAACGCAGTAATGTATGGCGAACGTGTCAAAAAAAAAGACAGAACAAAGAGGATATGATATTTTAAAAGCCTCATCTTTAAAGTCCTCTATAATTCAATGTGGTGAAGTCGAATCTAGTGGGAAATACTGGTTGCCATGTCACGTTTATCGAACAAATTAATAAGAGTAACTGGTTCTCCACATTTCTATTTTTACCCTGCATAATATTCCGAAAATAGTAACAGTTTCGTGAAAGTTTTTATCCATTGCTTTGTGTAACGCTAACGTACCCACTCAATCACATCTGTCTGCAATGAAAAATGATTTCCCTTGATCGAGATATACCGCCGTGAAGGTATTCGAATAGCACTGAAAGTTATAGAGCGGACTATATTGTCGCACAGTGTAGCTATTGCTGTGTTATTTCAAGAAAAGTTTCTGCCTCCTTTATGTCTGAAATGGAAGTTAATGCATCGATGCAGAGTGCAAGCGGTATTAAATTTTAGTTATCGTTACTTTCGTTCTATATATGTCTCCTATGAATAATTTCGTCGCTTGTTTTGCCTGATATGAATATTTACATGTAAATAAATGATTGAATCAAGTCAAATTTTGCTGTGTATACCCCCGCATAAGAAGTGTTTAGTTCTACCTCAATTTATATGTACAGAGTTGTCAGGGAGAAGTGGATTTATAGATTCGAAATATAAATATCTTCGTGGAATCATATGATTCAGTTAATGCTCTGGAATTATGTTTCTCGGTATTATCAAATAAATAAGACGACATAGACAACAGTTTAGATGTTCTTGAAGGTGAATTGGATAACTTACATTAGAATTGTATAGCACAGTACGCAGATTTCTATGAAATACTGCGGACTATGTATATTCGTTATGTGAAAATGAACGTAAAGGTGTCGTTATATATCAAATGTCGTCGAGAAATGTATTATTACGTTTCTTTCATTAGAACAGAATTTTGTAGTAATATCCAAATTAATTACGAGGTGATAGCTTGGTCATAGCCTTAATTATATACATCGGTAATTTACTACTTACAAATAGTTTTATTGGGTACTTTAGTATACCGTGAGTGTACTTCTCTTCCTTCTTAACCTGTTTTCAATTATTTGTGAACATTGCGTTCCATCTTATTTCAGTCGTTATTTCAACATACCCGTCCCTTTAACCTCACACCGGAATGGATTATCATCACATCATATACCACAACTCTTAAATTATCAAGCAACGTTAACGGGGTAATGTTATATTTAATATATATACAAAATATATAGAAAAGTAGAGAATAGAAATGGAAGTCTTTGCTGCAACGAATATCAAAAACAATCAACCTTCTGCTATAAATTATCGCCCACGAACACTTGTATACAAATTCAGGCACGAAGTCTTTGGAAACGAAATAAGCTCGAGGGGCAGAGCGCAGACACACGAATTACGCCAGGTAATATAATGGAAAATAATTCTAATATGATGAAACGGTCGCGGTGGAGGGATTCGTGCAATCAAATTTTGGCCATAGTGTTCGTCGCAGTGCGGACGAAATAAGAATGGTGCACGGTGTATCGGTGTGGATGGTGAAAAGCGAATGCTAATGAGGTAACAATGATACCAGTCACGTATTATGGGCCCAGCTTGTCCAACGATTGAGCTCATTCCTTCCATTCCCCAGTGTATATACGCGTGTGTGTGTCATTGTTCATCTTTCTGCAACACCGTCCATTTTCTTTATTCCTCCTTTTCTCTCCCACCCTTTTTCCCTTTGCAACCGCATGACCATGGCTGGTACACGTGACGGAGGTTCACAAGATAGAGTCAAGAGAATCGAAGTACACATGCATACTCGTGAAGGTATGGAATGTTTCTTCCGTTTTCTTTTGCAAGGATTCTATAATACTTGGGCATCAATTCGTTCTTGGGTGCGAAGCGCGTGCAAGTGCTACTGGTGAATGTAGAAATGCGAAAGGTAATTTTTGTCGCCATTTTGAGTAGCCATTTAAGTAGGCATATTGTGAATATCTTATAGCAAAGAAAATTCGATATTGTACTGGAATCAGTATACTATAAATAATTTCGATTAAATTATGCATTTTAGGATAGGAGCTTGACGGAATTAGTATAGTGAGTTTAACGCATACGTATGAACATAAGATTCAGAATGATATTTTGGCGACAGGAGGAATGACATTAGTAATGAAGTGAAAATTTTAATGTTGCCTATTATGTCTTTGAATATTTTATTGTGTGCTCCCTACGTATCATAAATGAACGCAGCGCCACGTTTATAATGTGATATTACGTGCACCATTTCTTAAGACTTTTGGTATACTGGGGTGAATGTTGGATCACCGATCTCCGAATATAAATCAATCTACGTGCTTAGAAATCAAATTTCTTTCAAGCCATGCGGTTTCAGATGAATTAACTAGCCATGGTTAGTTGTAATTAAGAATTTTATCCTCTGCGTTTCATGTTCATCATAGCATTAGCAAATAAATTGTTATTTTGTGAAGATAACACTAGCGACTACATCTAAGTGTAGATAATTATTTTCCGTAGGAAGGCGGGAAACGAATTCTATGTTACAAATAAAAATCGCGTCAAACAGAATAAATTACAAACGTTGAAAGTAAAATATTTAGCCGCTTGAATACCGTTATGGATGATTAAACATCTCCTAACAATATTCCAACAGGTTTCGATGTTAACGAACCTCAAACGTGCGTTGAAGATTATGATACTTCTTATTGCTAGTTGTACAGGAGCAAAGGGTTTAGATTCGAAATAATGATTTGCTTTGCTCAAAAGTGAAGTTAAATTGATTCTAAAATTGGTTAAGCGAAGCTTTACCAATTTCCGTGAACCGTGAGTTCACTCGAAACATAAATCGCAGCAGATTTTCCCACAAATATAGGACAATCGTTTACACAATTATACCAAACATTTGCAGCCCACTTTTCTTTCGCAGATAGTAGTACGATTCTCGTGTAAGTGCAGATTGCATGTAAAACGTTAGAGCGAGTATTCGATTGAAGCAATAACGTATTCGATGTCCAATTCTTGCCATAATTCGTTTAGAACATGCCACCAAACACGCACAAATATACCCAAAGGAACGAATTTAAGGTATCGCAAAATTAATTGTACTACACGTTACTATTTTGAAAGAAATAATAGCTTTATAGCCTAAAAAATGGAATACATATCGAAATAGATATATTCTTTATTATAAACGTTGCATCAGCATATATCAATATTTCTATAAAGAGTGGGAGCATAATTTTGGTACAACATCAACAAAAAATATCCACCTAGTTGACCAAGGTATACGCCAAAGTTCTAAACAATTTCCTACTACAGATTACCAATAAATTCTCCGCGAAATTCGGCAATATTACAAGCAAACGTTTGTGAAAAATATCTACGGATGTCACCAAAGGTCTCGCTGAAATCATAGCCATTCGAAAGGGAGCAGGTCATGGAAGATAATCCTCTGTCACTTCGAGATTTAGCAAATCCTCCCTGGGCACTGTCTGATTACTCTCTTCGATAGTGCACACGGTGGACGTTTTTAGAGGTAGTTCAGACCGGGAGCACGTCGACGAAGCCACGTCTGACGCGTCCGGCTACGACTGTCCGCCGTGTAAAGGAAGCACGCGGCAGGAAAGGGGAAAAGGGGAGGGAGGACGTGGAACCGCCGAGTTATGACTGCGCGGGGGGGCATACTTATATATACCGTTGAACTCCAGATTAATTTAGCCGACAATGCGTCCCTAGTACGAAACGACACACTCGGTAATGTGTTACGACTCGTCCACGTTCCACCCATTCTAAGGATTGTTCCGAGCCGTTACGTCATACGTGGATGGACTGCACCCTCGATAGGGTCTAATTTTCGATCGATTTGGTATGGCCGAATTTCTCACGCTCCTAAATGCAGCGGCCGGGATGTTGAGAGAAGGAGAGGTGGAATCTCGGAAGAAAAGTTAGAACATGGGGCGGAGATTGCTTTGACCTCAAAGGAATTTGGGGGGAGTCATGAGATCGCGGCACTGCGGATGTTAAGGTTTGTATCGAACTTGATAAGGCATGTGGAGTGGTTAGGAATATATCAGGCAAGATATCTTGAGGCACAATAGCAAGCAAATGGCGGACGTACTTTAGTCATACAATTTTCGAGTGCATGTTTGCTGACGATGAGGAATATTGATTTTGTAATCAAGGATCTTGGGCACCTCTCGCTTGCCAAACATATTTTCGACTTTGTTCCACATTCGTCGAAATGTATATCTTCACAAACGCTCTGTTTTGCCTCATAGCCACTGTTCCAGGGAACAATTTGGCTGAGAATACGAGAGAGGTATCTGTGATTGTTGTAGACGGATTGAGGGATGACAAGGAAATACTATTTATACGTTTGCTTAGGAATTTGAGTTTGTCAACAAATTAAAATGCCTTATTAACATTAGAACCATCAACATGTAACGAGTACCTAAATATCTTACACCATATTGATGGCAATTAACCATTTGCAATCTACGATTTTCTGGCCAAAGTATGGCAGGAGTACAAAGATTTTCCGTTAGAACGCTGAGGATAATTGTCGGAGCAGGAATAAGAAATCGGGTGGTAACTGTCACGTAGAGTTATTTATTACATCAATTCCTCGCACACAATTACATTATTTGGAATTTGACATATTTACGAATATCGAGCATCAATATTTTATCAAATGGCGAATGAAGTGCTCCTCTCAAGCGCAAAGTGTTAATTCGTTGTAATGAAATTAAAAGAGTATACGTAATAATGATCACAATCGAATAAATATCGATATTGTTACAAAGATTGGACAGTGGTAACGTTTATTGGCAACAGCAACATAAATATGTGAGAATGACAATAAACTAACTAATTATTTCTCGGTTTTCTGCGACTCTTAACACTGTATTGCAATATTACAACCCTGCTCGACTTCGACCCTTAACTTCACAACTCAATTAAACGATATTTACCATCGATTTCAACTAAAGTGTGACATGACCATATATCATCGTACTAGTGGCACCACGCGCTACCCACGGATCCTTCGACTGACCATGGCCTTGTATATTCGACCCTCGTTCTCCCGGTGACCGAAATGCTGCGTGTACACGATGGAAAATGTGCGATACTACGCTCACACTGCAATAAGTAGCTACATACTCACGGGGATTGCGAAGAGAGTGTGTCTATAGCTTGTCATTTCGTCCTCACAGGTATTTCCATTGTTAATATATGTTCTATTGTTCCTGAATTTCGTGAATTATTTATGTAGTCTGCAGAGAATTCGAGTGAGTGTTTTTGACGAAATATATCAGGTAACTAATTTATAAATATGAATTCATAGAAATGATTTATCTTGTCAGATTCAGCGAAGAATTAGTTAGAGTTCAAGAATGCATACTGGGTGATTAGATTGGGAACATGAATTGAAGGCAGA
Organism: Eufriesea mexicana; assembly: GCF_001483705.2. Classification (NCBI taxonomy): domain Eukaryota; kingdom Metazoa; phylum Arthropoda; class Insecta; order Hymenoptera; family Apidae; genus Eufriesea; species Eufriesea mexicana. Next base: position 29,630 of record NW_016917332.1, read on the forward strand.
GATTCCTTTGCCGCGATGTGTAGGGTTCGACAGGTATTGTGAATTATGTTAAATTTGGTGTTAGCTATTTAATTCGAAAACATGCATCGAAGACGTTAAGAGATTTGTTAAATCCGTTTAACACGTTCGCCGTATAAGTTTCAAATTTGGACAGATCTACGAAGCACGTAGTTTTGCCACACGTGTGTGGCAGATACTATGATGTATAGTGCAGGTTAGCGTAAAGGTATGATGAATACTTGTGCCATTGAATATATACCTTAATCGATCTCCATAGGTTAGAATGTGAAGGTGTGTGACGATGTTATAGATAACATTATCTAAAATCTATACAGGATTATTAACGAAGGTATGCTGTGATTGTATTCGGTAATATTTAAAACCGACTAAAAAGGTCTAAATTAAGGGACAAGAGATGGAATTCAAATTCGTGGATCGTGGTTCCCAATTTTAATAGAAGGATTGGTAAACGAACACCAACCTTTGCAAGAATCGGCTATTCGTGTGATTATTATTGTATCCGGCCTACCGCAATTGCCCTAAACGGAGTGAAAGTGTCTCAGAAATCACTCTCGTCTATTGAAACGAATGAGAGACATACTGATACTAATTGCAGCCTGACTCGTGCCTCTGATGTAATCGAAATTACGTCATTCCCGCGAAGCGTCATATATTGCATTACTCACAACCCACGAGGATTAAGTATTATGGAAATGTGCTTAGTGCAACCTATTTTACCAGGAGTCGCGGAAACGCGACCTTTATCTCATGCGTGGCAACACTTTCATTGCTGCAAGTACGGTACCGAGTAGACTAAATATTCTAATGGTATAGCTAATATTAGGTTTCTAATTAATGTATGTTGCTGAAAATTCAATACCTTACGCAATTAATCGAGGACTTAGTTCGAATAATGTAACTAATAACATAAAATTAATAACACAAATTTTAATTTAAGACCTTGGTACTTTGTCGAATAATAAGTTAAACAAGCACTTTAGATCATAAATTTTCATTTCATAAGCTATAATCTCCTTTTAAAATTGTAGTTGATAATTATCTTCGTAGTTTACTGGTAATATACGATGAAATGCATATAATGATAGTCTCCGAATCCGAGATAGAATTATGTCTTTCTTTTTGATTTCCTGTCGATAAAAAAATAGTTGCGGAGAAAATGAAAAATTTAATCTCTTAGATTATATTTCATTAGAATAATTCCTGTTCTCTTTATATTTTTGAAGCTCAAGGAGAATATTTAAAATTTCCAATAGAGAGCAAATGCCGCAAGTTTTGATCGTAGCTCTTAGCTTGGCACTGTTTTCTTAAAATTGCTCTTTGGAAGACGATACCAATTACCAGGACTCACAACGTGGAGGTGGCTACGCATCTAGACCCAGCGTGCACCTCAGAGCAGTAGCCTGCTGGCGATATCTGTTTCAAGGTATCTAATCTAACTTGGTGCAAAAGAAGTTGAGGTGAGTGTACTGAAAATTCACTACAATTCGAGTCTCACAAAAAGCGTTTCGAATGTGAGTATTAAAATTTATACTCTACTGACGCAACGATAATATACTACATTTCAGCAGAATCTAATATTTCTATGTTCCCAAAAATTGGGGGGACTGACGCAACGATAATATACTACATTTCAGCAGAATCTTATATTTCTATGTTCCCAAAAATTTGGGGGAAGTGGTATGAAAAGCTCGAGCAAAGAAGGATCAAACTTTAATCGCTACGCGACTGAACGAAATCGAAAATATTCAAAACACCGACGAACGATCGAATCGCATACCTGCGTGCAAGACAACTCCATGCACAGTGTCACGATCGGGCCTAGCCCACCACAGTCATTGCCGATTTGCCATGACTTAGACGTGAGCAAAGGTAGTACCCGATACAGTGAAACCCACATAGCCGCATCGAGGGTCCAGCGAGGCCTTGCAGTCTGACAGATATTAAGTGCCCCTGCACCAAGGGCTAGAAATTAATCATCCCAAGTGATATGGACGTGGACACATACTGGGTCAACTACAGGCCTATACCCTAGCAGCGTACGACCAGGGCTGCTGGAACCTCCCATTGACTCCAGAAAGAACAGTGACCCGAAGGCCATCCTGGAACCCGATACATGATCAGATTGACGACGGCTTGAATGGGTGTCGGAGACGTGTCGTGATGATGCCTTACCATGCATGGAATTATCGAGTACACGGAAGTACGTCTCGTAGGCTTGTTGGTACCTAAGGACGATCGCCATTATCGGGACAACAATTATGATCTATTTGGTAAACGAGAGTAATAACAGAAAATGGATATGGAATAGATTCATTCGCCCTAAGTTACGTAACTAACCTTTCTACAAATAACGCGCGCGTGAGTCTTAGCCTAGTAATATATCTTAAAACAATTTATAACGATTTAAGTCTAAACGCAAGCATCGTCCAACAATGTCTTCCACCTTGTAACTTGTTGTGTCTTAACGCACGCATCCCTCGTCGTCCAACGATGTCTTCCGGATTACATCTTGAGGAACCTGAAAGCTAAATGGAGAATATATTAATTTAAATATAAGCCCAAAAGAAAACGGATTAGTTACACAAGAGGAAATAGAAGCGGGACGAATAGATACCGTCAACGATAACGAAATAGTATGATAAATCCATCAATGCGACAGAAACATCTCATCAATGAAGTAAATCCGTATTCGAGATAACAAACCAACAGTGAAGTAATTCGGAAACAGAAATATGTAGATTCTGAAATGAATCAAGCGCGGGGGTGATGTACGTGTTGAGTGGACAATGGCTATCGACCAGCCAGAATATGTAGACAATGACTACCATTCATCTCCGCCTCACAACCGCCCCACCCCAATGCCACGACCAGCCACTCCGCCGACGAACTCATTGAAATCTTAGAAGTTACTATACAGACGTAAAAACGACAACTGAACTCGATTTCAAGCCTGCGAATTCAGGTAATAAACCTATAAAGTTAGTATGAAGATTAGACCTGGGAAAGAGCTGATTAGAAAGTGGAACATTGAGACATATTAGAGACAACAACGATATGTCCGAATCAAAACGAGAATATAAAACCGGAAGGAGACTGTATAAATTTCATTTACCAAAGCCAACTTGCCAAAATCTGACCATAGGGATTGTCGCCTCGGTCCCACTGGTGTAGTCGCGTAAGTGTCTGGTCCATACCCCGAGGCACCTCGACCGAGCTCCATCCGGCAAGGACATGAGAAGTCGCGCGGTTCCCCTTTTATATGAGCTTCAATCGGTTCCCAGAATCGGCCGAAGATTTTCGAATTTTGCCCACTTCGTTAGTAACTACTTTTTCTCTATAATAGTCGACATTTTCCTACCTTCCTCTATTTCTACCGCAAATTTATGGTTCGAGTTATTTGCTATTAACAATGTGAATTAGATGTTAACAATAAATTCAATAATCTATACAAAATATTAATACCATTTACGGGTTTTCTAAATTAAGTTATACTCTTGTACACATCGTTATGTCTAGTTAACCGTACTACGTTTTATATGTATGTTTTTCAGTTTGAGCATATATACCTTACCGTTCCATCAATACTGATCTTCATCCTAAGATTGCTCCTGGGTTGTTTCATCTTCAAAGAAATGTAAAGAATACTCCAATGTTAAGCAAATGCGCATCATATAATAAACGTTTTATAAAAATCCAAGAATATCCGTATGATTAATGCTCGGGGAGTTATTTCTAATCTCTGATAGCTATTCATAATAATTTAGAAGCAATAATAATTTTAATTAGAGATATTGGATAACTCGTGATTCTCTCATCTGACTTGTAGGACAAGAATGAACCTCCTACCGTTCTTACTGCTTATTCTCGTATAAATTCACTTTTCTTTAAACCTGAAGATGCTAGAGCAACTTAGATTACGCATTCATCCTTTCTAGAGTAAACTCTAGAAGAATTACAAAATGCTTATCACTGATTTAAAATGAAGTTAAAATTTATTGGACAGTGTTGCGTAGAGTTATATTTTCCCTTATCAAATTCATTTAACCAGCGTTGCGAGAAATCTATAACTAAATCTTGTAACTTATTTTCGTTCTATTCATATTTATTATGAATTCATTCTCTGAGCAATTTGTTAATAACAGTGAACTTAATAATTCATATATACTTTGACCGCAAATTTAATTTGCTGTTTAATAACTATGTAGCAAATGCTATTTTCCTATAGTTAGTTTGTAATTTCTGTAGCTCAGTACCCTTGCTATCATTTAAAAATTTCCTTAGTTTGTCTTATTTGGAAGTAATGAATTATTCAAGGGCGAGAGCCTTAGGTCCAGATACCTTGTTTACCATTTATACTCTTAAAATGAGTATACAACATTAAAATGTACATCAAGGTTCCGAATTAATTATCCTTTCCCTTCATAGTCCACACCCTATCCCATACGATTGATATTAGTTATCTTATATTCACAGTCGGTATATAATGTATATAAATATATGCTTCACATATACTTAAACATTGCCAAAGGACCAACTATCACCTTCCTGTTTCGCTTCAATCTTGCACCGCGAAGATTTTCAGTTTAACAATGCCTCTCATCGTAGACAATACTCAAACCACCTAATACCCCTCACTCGGTATTCTCCAATATAAAATCTTATCTTTCCTCATTTTCGTAAAAATTTTTTCCAAAAATTTCTCATCTATTCGTCTCAGAGGTGATCTTCCAATACTCATTGCCATATACATACCCAGATGATGCTCCATCGTTTATCCATTTCTTATTTCGCAATTTTCCCTCGTGATTTAACCCGTCTGCCATCTGTATAGCCCATGACGTAGAAATAATTCACGAGAAAGAAGATCGATTCTTCTTGCACCGGCATAACCGGGGCCGTATGGCGGTACGTCCTAGCCGCAATGAGATCAGGAAGCGCTATGGAGAAACTTATCGTTGGTGGTCAAACGTATGAGTCTGATGAGCCTCATCATATCTCAGTTCGAAAGGAACGCGTTCGGAAGATGTTACTCGTAAGCTTTCACGTGCTTGTCAGAAGCGCGCACGATGAAGTCCTGGCCTTAACCGGGATTCGAACCTGTATGCCGAGCCTTATACGTCGAAGATTATTTCGACTCTGATAAATCGAATACGAGTCAAGTGGGACCCGACATCCCTGCACTCTACTGGCGACGCTATAAAGAGGTAGGGATCTGTAGTTCACTAATTGGTTTTCATCCTTCAGAAGGTATAGGACGAGAGAGCGTCAATCTAAAACTTCCTTTCCTTCCTGAAACAAAGTTGTCTGCGTCGAATGGCGTTTCACTATGACAACAGCACAATATGGTGAATCATAGGTGAACTTTCGTGGCGCATAGTATTCATAAAGTTGGATTTGACTATGGCATTAATGAAGCAGTTGGTACACATTTGAAAAATATGTGAACAAGAAGTCGTAGATTCTACCAATCACATACTATTGTAAAGTTTCACGTGAAATTACGGAATGCAAGTACTATGGTATGAAGAGTCATGCGAAGGGAAGTGAAGTGACTTCGACAATTAAAAAGCTTATATACGGTAGAATCTAATAAAACGAATCATAGAATTTGTTAAAGTATAATTTGAAAGATGCACGTCAAATTAGTGTAAGTATGCGCTCTAATATTGACGTAGGTGACAGAAACAGTATATCATACCAAAAACTCATAAGTAGGAAATATGTCGTTTCGAATATATGTGTGAAAGTGGGGACATAATTAATCTGTATTTTTTAAATTTGTTTACACAGATCCTATTAGATCCATCATAGATCCACCACTCATGCATATATTACGCATATTTGTAAAATGAGGTATTTACTCACTTTCCACAATTATCCTATTATATTTCCTTCGTAATGTAATATTTACATAATACTACAAGTATTTCCAATGCTACAGTATTACTTGAAACTCTTCATTACAACTTACACTCACGAACAGCTTCTCAACCCTTTGCACACCGCTTGTACCACTATATCAACGTCGCTGATCTGCAATTTGTTATTTGCTTTTATCTTCAGTAACCAGCTAAATGAAAACACTGAATAACAAAGCACTCAAAGGAATTTCGCAAGCATCTTTAATTTTTCTTTTCGAAACAATGTTTTTATTTCTGATACATGTTCCAGTGCAGACTTCTGACTAGATTCACTATAGATGGAATAACTAAAAATGTTTTTAAGGAGCAGAGTATTACAAAAAATTTCTCCGCTGAAACATTCTGAGCCTAATTCTGCACTCACTATGTATCTGTTCTAGGATTGTCACAAAATGAATTGGATTTAACCGATTAGCCGACAGAATCATCTACGGAGATGTACGATTCGGTTACAGTAAATGAAACAGTAAATGAGAGGCCATAAGGCATATCGAGATTTTGTTGTCCTAGCGACACAATGTACCGAGGACACTGTACAACTCTAACTTATTCATAGCTGAGCGAAGGATGGTAAACGATTATGCATCGAGGGGTGTCATCGTGGTGATATCTAATGGCAGTGGTCGATGCCTCTTGGACTGGCAAAACGAGAATATAGAATAGAATGTATAATAGAATGTACTTCTTACCAATTTTTTTCGTTTTCCAATACCTGATGTTTAAAAGGTCGTGGATTCGAAGACCAGTACTTATACGCGCAGTGAAATCTCCATTGTGTCTCGGTTTTCAGTTATTTGATAGTTAACCATTGAGTATTAGGGTTTCGTATTTAGAAACTGTCTGCCTTACTAATAACTTAATGGAAATGGTTGGGACTCTTATATAGATGTAACTGTGCCACGCGTATTTCCATTTTTGTGAGATACCCCCTGCTTAGTGTCTTTCAGCAGTGGATTCGAGATGTGAAATTGATATGCAGAAGTTTGTCCGAGTGTCTCTTGTTCAATATTGGCGCTCCCGAGATGCAACGTATGTCTGAATAAAGTATACATATTATACGAAGCAATTCAACAAGGATGAGAGAGAGCAGATGATCCTTTCCTTACATTAATGATAAACTTCAAGCCTAATTTTAATGTGAAAAGAGTATTTCTTAAATAATTATGGAAACAGGAAGTCAGGAACTTGTTACATCAACGGGTTTGGTAGTATCGACGTTAAGTTTTATTTTAGAAGATACGAATTTAGGATATAAGATTGATATAAGGAAATTATATAAATGTATGATAAGCTTTGTATTGATGTACTGATGATTTCGTATTTCCATTATTTTTTATTCAAACATTATTTGGTAATGTGATTCATTCTTAGTGATATATTATGTTCAAAACGATCAGTCTTATAAAAATACCTAGCATACCTGTTATGCTTTTATAGAAGCCATTGATGTTAGAATTTCAATGTATATATCCATTATTTGACGTCTGGGTTTCGTATTTCAAATTCCTTCTGTCAGGAGCATCCTGTTAGAATAAACGCTTTTTGTGATGCAATAGATATGGATGTATCACCTGAAAGGAAATATCCAGAAATATCCATTATCCTTTAGTTTCCGAATTTGATAGATATTACAGGTTAAAAAGAATATTCTAATATATTAACGTAATGTAATCAGTATTCTAATATTCTAATACTTCATTATAGTCTAATGCTGTTAGAGGTAATAATAAAGATAAATAAACCTGAAATCTACTTATTAGGTTCAAATGGATAAGTTTGCAAGGAATAGAACTGTAAACCCGTAAGGTTCAATGAAAATGCTTTTAATTTACGACTCCCTACGCATTTAATACGGCATAGATATATATTGAACTTCTAAACTAAATGCAAAGGCGTAAAATTATTACGCGATGTACTAGGTTTCAAATCTGCCTTCCTGCGAGGAATGGCTCCCAATATTCTCCTCTTCCCTTTATTTACAACGCTAATAGCACATTTTATCGTGGATAATATGCAGTAAGGAATACTCACATCAGATTTGGGATCAAACTCTTTCACAGCACGTGATATTCGATAGAAATGCAGCAGAGGTATTACAACAAGCTTATCTGCAACATGTTGGTTCCCTGATTATTGCAGTTCATTATAGTCAACCTTCGTCCTTGAGTCATTAATATATAAATCACTATATTGTTACATTATTGTCAGTCGATTAAATGTAATTCTTGGAGCTGTTGATAAGTATTGGCAAAGATTTGAATCAAAGACTGCAGTTATAGTAATGGCAAAATTAACCTATCTTGGAGGTAACAAAAGTGTTGAATGAGATAAGTATCTGAATTCGTGTTGCTCCGGTATTTATAGTATGGAACGAGATTTTCTATGTGGAATGCGTTTTCATTAAATTAATTAATAATACAATTAAGAGCAACAGAGGATAATAATATATTTTCTCTGGAAAGGAAGTGAATTTTTTAATTTTAATTCGCAGGCAATTTCATTAAATGTTCCTTGTTAAATAAGAATCTGGAGAAATGGGAATAACAAAGGACAGAGTAAAACGTTAACCTTCAAAGTTAAATTCTGATATATATTCTGCAGTACCAATTATGCTTGACGTAATATTAGTTTATATAGTTATTTGTGTTTCTGTTGAAGGGTTTCTGAAGTTAGTGGAAAATGAAGCCTTCCCCAAAATGAACACGTGAAGATTTATTTCTCAACCAACGGGATAATAATGTTATGTTCCGAAAATTTTGTTTGAATATAATCAAATTTAATAATCTGGTAATCAATCTTGGAACTGGTACTTGCTGACATGGTTAATTGGAAGCCATTAGGTTGAATCCACATTTTCACTGGAAGAATTACCCCCACATTTAACATTCAAGTATAGACTTCAAGACGGCGTTCTATATCATACCATTTTAAATACACTTCTCTCCAAATTTTATTAACCATATGCATGGGGTGTCAGGATTATACTAAGCGGAAGAATAAGTAATTAAATTTTCGATGGTATAAATAAATCGGAGTACACGCAAACATCATTTTTTAAAGTAATTCCGTTTGCCTTTTAACCATCTTTCTAAACTTCATCGTTTCATATATAAAATTCAAATGAGAAATAAAATACGTTGTGACTAAGAAATCTCATGTATACTAATATTACTGACAATATAAGCAGTAATTTTGGAGTACTCGTGAATATTTATTTATTCTAATTATAAATTTTTTCTTTTCTACTTCTTAGATACTAATTGCTATGTCTTATTACAAGATCTCCAAATGGTCAGATTCCCAAATTTGGTTTTCCAAATAACTATCTCCATATCGTATTTGTCAAAGGTGAGTTACCCCCTATAAATTCAACTTACAATGATCAAAGCAGTGATCCTCCATAGTGTTCACTGCATTTCCACAGTTACGCACTGTGTGGTAGAAAAAGGATGTAGAACTGTCAGCGTGAGTAGAGTATGAGTTGCTATTCTTCATCTGTTTCATTACAAAGAAATTCGGAATATATACCTTTAGTGTACGCTATTCCTCATCGTGATTTCGTTTCCCTTGGTTAATGTCTTACACGTTACACGGATTCACTTCTCCCTCGCTTCGCGTGCTACTCTTGATATCTCGAATATTCTAGCTCACTTTACAACAAACGAATATGATAACATTCGAAACACCTGTAATTCGGGTTCCGGTAGAGACGTTGTTAAAAATCAGCGTTTAAATTGTATTTTAATCCACACGATTCTGTTTCCATTCTTACACAATAGAACAATGCACGTTTCCAAATTGTTTTTATTCCCTTCGTGTAGAATTCTGATACGACCATAAATTGGTAATGATACAAAACATAGATTTTAACGAATATCAAATATACATAGTTCAGTTTTGCTTGAACGAATAGCAGGGTCTCAGATGCTAAATAAGTAAAGAAAATAAATTTTAATAGAATATAAACAACTAAGGTAGACATAAATGGATAGGTTGTTTAAGGGTATAAATCGTGAAATATATCAAAAGTAGGATGGGTGTTGATAGCGTGTTTTATCTGTCAAGCATAGGTAATCCGATGAATAATAAACGATGCGCAGGCGTATCTCCGGCCTGTAATTTATAATGCAAAACGCAAGCTGATTTTTCGACTCAAGATCTTCGGCATGTAGTGTCCTGCAAGGAATACCGAACACCGTAAATGTTATATGACTTGGAGGGCACTCCGCTTAAAGTGAAAATGCAAAGACTTCTAGCAATTCCCTGGCTCCATCACTTCACCCGATTCTATTTTCTTTTCACCAACTCCTTGCGCAATGTGATGGCGAAAAATCTTTCTGAACGAACCGATGAAAGTCCCTTAATTTAAATTAGAGTCATTACTTTTATTTTAAAAATTTGCTTTTAAAAGGTGCATGGATAAAGGGATGTTAACTTGCATTGATGAATCGTTACTGCAATTGCTGTTTCTTTTTTGATGTCTAGAAGTGCCAAATTCAATCTAGAAATAATTGGACTTCCTTAACACAAGACAGATATAGAAATTTCAGTATAATTTGTGACCAATTTTTGGAAAAGTTTGGGAAAGCAAGAATAGTATAATGTTGTGTAGAACAGGAGTAGATATTTTGAAAGATTTGATATGGAAAGCACACGCATCACTCATATTATTTAAGCAAGGCATAGTCAAACATTGTGCAATTATATTCAATAACCTATGTCGGTTAAGGAACTGAATTACGAACTAGGAAGGTATCTTCAAGATAAGAGTTTGAAGTAATCATGGATATTAATTATGGTGAAATTGATAAAAAAAATTGAGATATGAATGATATAACGTTTTCAACCTCCTCCAACAAAGGAATTATCTTCGTTCGGTATCGATGGATATATTCCGTAGCAACGTTCTTTATCCTTAATGCTGGATAGTGACGAATTGTAAATCAGTCGCTTACAACAGTAATTTCGGTATTAAGAAAATTAATTCAAAATTTCTGCTCTTTCAGTCAGTATTCCATTTTTACAGATCAGTTCTAAAATCGTCGATTATCCTCGATTCTCAATTTTTTCCTATAGAAGGATAACACTTCTTCCGATTCGTTGCGATATTCCTCATTATAAATTTTGTATAATGACGAATTTTAAATTAGACATGCCTAACATGGCAATTTCAATAGACTGATCCAAAATTTCTCCCGGAAGGAATGAGTTTCTTTTCGGCACCTGGCATTCTACATCAACTTCTCAATCATAAATTTATCTATTATTCTCGTTTCTCAATTTTCTTCCAACGAAAGGACCGTATTCCTTACCATTCATGTTGAATAATGACGAAATATGAATCTGTCATACCGAGGATGTTGTAGGATGCCATGTCAGAAAGAAACCACAAAGCGGCGGCTACCAGCAAAGACAATTCTTAAACCGATGTATATTTTCTAGAAGCAAATGGAAAAGTTATTTTGGGAAACAAAATTAAGTTCCATGCTCCATATGAGGATGTGAAGCGTAGGTTAGGAGACGCATAAGGCCATGGCTCTCGGCGTCAAAAACGGCGCCCTTATAAATCAATTCTGACCGGCACGAGCGCGAGTCGCTTGGTGTTCGAATGAGACATAAATTAGAATGAGTCTTTGCCTGTTTTCGTTTCGTTACTTGGTGTTCTTTCCTTCGATAAAATAATTTTATGAACTTTGAGACGGTGTCATTCCGTCATTACAGGTTTGTCAATTTTTGGCGGCGCTGCGTTAGCTTTCGGTATCCTATATCTTAGTAATTTAGAAATTTAGTAATTTCAACATTAAAAATATTATTTCCGGATGTTGGAAACATGTATTGAGGGATAATACTGGAAGATTGATCATATTACTCTATTAGATGGAAAATCTGGATATTAAGTGGTATGAAATTTTTAGTTAAAGTTTCGTGAATAGGCACTTAATCCACTGTAGGTTTAGCATTAAATGGAAATATACTTCATCCGGGTAGATATAAGGGATGGGAGAAAATATACTTTTCTTTTATTTATAATTAGGTGGAAGTACTTGTGAAAGTAAAATATCGTGGAAGTTAGAAACGGAAATTGAAATGTTAATTTGACATTGTAGAATCTCTGAATTTTAGTTCGTGTAGGTATCAATAAGGTTTGGAATATGCATGGTAGGTGATAAATAATCTACTTTTTAACTTTATCTTCCCACTTTTTGGTATAGCTTCTCTTGTCATGGAAGCTTAATTAAAGTACCTTTAATTAGGACATTGCTTCCTTTTGATACTCGTTATGTAGTTGTTACAATATTATTACGAAAATTTCATATCCTCCCACTTTTCATGCTAATTTTCTTATAAAACAGCATAATTTTTCATGCTTCGATGCATGTATGACATTTAGAAGCCAGTAAATAAAATTTAGAGGCTAGAAAATCTTGTTTACAAAATTTTATCGTAATTCAACTTCAAGCTGCAACCAAATACGGTATATATGTACAATATTAACACATAGCTCTGTCCGATATCAAAATTGACATTTCCAGGAACAATTACTGGGACCATTCGTTCCAATTATTTGTATACACCATAAAATCATGCTGCGCCAGTTACATTATATAATAATCGTTATAACAACGATATCTCCCGAGAAACTGCTTCTAAACTCAGTAAAATTGAGACGACGAACTTTCAAAATCTACGAAACAAAATGGGCATGTAAATCCTAGGGAATAAGCGTTGCAGCAGAAATCGCTACTTATTGGCTCCGTCAGGCCCGGCTCGAGCGTATACATTTGCAGCAGCCGTACGTATTGAAATCACTCATATATCCTTAAATCACGTCTATTCGCGCGTTCTTCACATGATGAGAGGAATTAATATTAGACACGATGTTTCATTTGAAAGTTGCTGGAACGAGGCGTCTGACTGTGCTTTGTTTAGGTACAAATGCCGCTAGGTCGTAGAGTGGAACACGCTCGTCAGAAGCCATGCTGCTCGCATCCATGCAGAAGGTAAGAGGGCAATATTATTAGAGCAACGCTATTATGTAGCACCGTGACCTATTGCTATTCGTCGGCTCGCGGCGTATATATTAGGCTCGCCGTCTACAACCGGAAAATGCCAGCTCGTTAGCGTCCGCCATGCGCTTTACCGCGACAACATTATAATGTTCTGGAGCCGTAAACGTGGTATTTGCAGCTAATGCATATTCATAGAGATAACTGTATGTCTAGCAAATTGTTTCTATGTTCAACGGCTCCCCATTGCATGCAACCTAGTGCAAACGCGGATCCACGCTACCTTAGCCTTTCAGCAGTCATAACTTTGCGAAGAGAGGTACGAGAATATCACTTGCGGGCACTATACATGGTAAAGCAGTACACTTGCGTCCTTCGATCGAATCATTGTTTCGGCATTGTTGTGGTGGAAGGTGGAGACGGGTTCTCGGCTAAGAGTTTGCGGAAGTCTTAAGAGCACTGTTTCCTTTACAGATTTATTCCTGGGATCCAAGTAGGGGAAAATTAGACCACTGTAGAGACCCCAAGGAATTTAACGTAAATTTTTTGACAGCTAGGTGATCTCTCTCCGAATGAATTATTCTATTAAACTCCGAACGTGTTTACGATTACTTTAAAGACCAGATAGAATCTTAATCGTTCTTATTCAGTGTGAGTGGTGCGTGTTAATTGAATTGCATCCTGTGTATATTCTGCCATATAAATTATTTAATTAGTAACATGTCGATGGTATACTTTTCATTTAGTCTGAAATTACTTGGGAACAAAGAATGGCGCATTAACATTCATGGTGTGACCTTAGTGGTTTTATATACCGTAATTGAACGAAATGCAAAAGAAGATATTTTTCTATCGAAACTACCAGAGTTCCAATTTTTACAAATCTTCAGCATGAAGCTGCCTGTCTTCTGCGGTAAAACATTGTTAATAAGAATTCAATCTCCGGATGCGAAAGTAAGGCTCACGTTGGTATGCAAACTATATACATAGTAGCGTATGGCAGTAACCGCTCACACCACGATAACGAGTCCACATTGTCGTGAGTTTCTCGTACTAAATCTCATAAATACCAATTGAACACGCATTAGGCTGAAATTACATGGAGCGTATATAAACGTGCGCGAAATTCGAATATGTCCAAAAATTGACAAGACCTTATTTGGAATAATATGTGTATGTATGGTGCAAATTAAGATTTAGTAACACAGTCATGCTCTGTTTCTCGTAAATATATCAGGATGTAAGGACTTAAGAGAGTTCTAGTAGAAGGTAAGCATTAATTCGTACGTTATACCTGCCAAACATCAAATCCAAAACCGTTTCCAAACATATTACTTGTAATTCCTCATTGAATCGGTCATTGCTATGGCCACATGAGCGCGTGATATTGCGTCCAATATGTGTTAAATTAATTTTCCTATATTTTTTCATATTTTTCTTTGCTTTTCCAATTAGTGGGTCAATTAACCTGTGCTAGGTTAAGCGTTAAATGTCAAATGACGATGCGTGGAATGTCGGAATGAAATAATTCCTCGGATTAATTAGTTCCCGATACCTCGTACACCGCTTTAAGGAATTTTGTCGAATTTTCGGCGGGAAATATTCGAACCCTTATTCCTCCGCAGCTATTTTGTCGCCGAGTGTAAAGTGTTGAATATGCACTCGGTCGAGGAAACTCGTTCCACGTTCTAATTGCAATCCCTCCGTGCCTCCGTTCCAGGATAAATGCCAACTTACGTGTAATGGAAGTAAGTAACGGGTGTTTCCGCCTGTCCTGACGACAATGTACAATATTAGCGGCGCCATGCTGCCGGCACTTCAACATTCTCCTGGCAAACGTGCGCGTGAACGAAGGTACGCGGTTTAACGTATTTGATTCGAATGCATTTTGCACTCGCTCGAGACGGAGAATAAGAAACCGAACTGATGACTCAACGGGCAGGAGTACCAGAACTGGCTACAGATTGGGGATCGGGGAGCCTTCGGCATGATCTTCCTTGCGTTAAGTACACCACCGGATATCTCTCCCTTGATATCCTTGGAAGTATTTTGCATTCAGTTCCGTCCTATCCTACGGGGTTATTTGTTACAGGATGGTTTGGTCATGCACACGGCATGGATGCATTGCTGGATCCTGGTGGTTTTGCTATATGCATTAAAGCGCTATGAAATTCGACATTTTAATTAATGCTGGCTGGTGGACTGAATTTGCTGTTTAAGTTGTTATTTCACGGTATGTTAATTATTCGAAGCAAAGAGCCTCGAACATTGATTAACTAGACAGTATAATATGGTTTGGTCGGCGACATGAGCTATTGCTCAATTTCGTAGCGTTTACTAATGCGTAGTATATTTATTTACTGCTTTATCTATATGGGACTAACCGATATGAAGGGGTACCAGAAAACTATTAAAGTAAGGCAGGAAGTTAACGTTAGCAAAGGAAAATAAGAGTAAAACATGGAAATAAAGGTGAAAATAAAGATATACAAATATACAAATGGACGAGATGTGTACAAGTATAAGAGAAAAAGAATTTTCTACAGAGAAGTGCTATATAACGGCTGTTTTACAGTATGAACGGATCGGCTGAATAGATATAAGGTAGAATCGGTATTGTTAACACTAGTAATGATTATATTAATATCTGAGTGTTCTGCAAAAACAAATTTATGTTTTTGTAAGTGATGAAAGTAGTATCGTCTTGAATTTATCTCGGGATTTTTTCATTATATCAGGGCAATTTACAAGGCTATTGAGAACTTTACAGACAAAAAGGATACCAGAGATTTCCTCGTTCCTTAACAACGTCCCTAAAGTTGTTAAAATGTGCGATGTGAGTATGAATTCTTAGGTATGACACGAAACCGGCTTAGGCTGTCCAATATGTCGTGAAGCTGAACGTAACAACAGGTATCGTATTATTCCTAAGGACCATGTGTACAATTTAAAGTAAGGTGGCCAGATTCTTAGAATCCTTTGATAGATAGTAAGAATACTGTTAAATATGTTGCTTTGATATATGTTGTTAATTAAATTGAATTGACCTGTGCATTCTCATTCAGTGCTTTGTTATACTGAATTAGCTATCCTAGTTGTATTCCATTCATTCTTCCAAACACTCTTATACTGTCATTTGGAGCATAAATATCCTTTCCTTGGGAATTATACGTTATTAACTATGTTTTTCAATTTTCTGTCAGAATTGATAGTAATTACAGGACCTTAAGGAGTTCTACGTTCTCAGGGAGCTATTAGAAACGTTAGGATATATATTTTGTTAATTAAATTGAATTGACCTGTGCATTCTCATTCAGTGCTTTGTTATACTGAATTAGCTATCCTAGTTGTATTCCATTCATTCTTCCAAACACTCTTATACTGTCATTTGGGGCATAAATATCCTTTCCTTGGGAATTATACGTTATTAACTATGTTTTTCAATTTTCTGTCAGAATTGATAGTAATTACAGGACCTTAAGGAGTTGTACGTTCTCAGGGAGCTATTAGAAACGTTAAGATATATATTTTGTCACAAGCAACGTTAGAATATGATAGCTCTACAATGTTACCTTATTTCCACATCTCTCCAAAATATATAAATTTCATAATGCAACTATGTCTATTATGTCACCTTAATAGAGCGTAGACTCGATAGATACATGTTCGTATCATACCTGAACGATGTACACATATACAAAAGTATTTACAAACTGCGAAAAAGTAAATTTCCAAGATATCCATGGAATTAAAGTTATAATTCTGACCCATTTCATGATGAACGTTCATTTATTTTTCTCAGTATTTAAACGTGCTTCTAGTTGTTCCTCATTTAATTACATTCCGCTAGCATTACCATGAAGAAAAATAGATTTTCCAATTTAAAGTACGTTTCTCTATACGAATTTCAGAGAGAATTGGCAATTACGTAATATGAGATTGTTAGCTGGTATCTCGTTGAGCTTAATTCGTATCATAGTTATTTCAAGCTTATTCGGTTTTGCTTCAAATTATCACAAATGAATCGAATTTCCTGGAATATTACTAAAATTATTGTATATGTATGAAGAAGGGTAAGCCTATGCAAGGTGAAAATATGAATGTCTCGCAAAAGAGAGTTCCGAAATGGATTACCCCCACTTGGATATGTATGACGAGTGCGCAGGTTGTCCGAATTGTATGATGTTGCGTGCATTATCTGCATAAGAATCGTCGGGAATTTCCGAGCAGAAATTCGACTTAAACGATATGTAACTGAAATATTAATTGGAGTGCTTGTTAATTAAATATGTGTGGCCCGTCACGTGAATAGTGTCATTGAACGGGATTGAAGCGAAACTTAGTTACAGTGTTTAAATATGTGTTACACGAAAACTAATAACTGTTATCGTTGAAACATTTGTAGGCAATGATTAAAACAATAAATGACGGTGAAGAATGTTTCTCCTGGAGCTGATATAGGCACTTCAAATATGTAGAGATATACAGTTCAGGAAGGAAATGTATGGCTCTGTTTTTACGTGTGCATGCTTGGAATAAATAGATTTATTTCCGAAAATTAGTCGTAATACGTTTAGCAATGTGAAGTAACGTACAGTTAATAGAGAGGTGTTTAAACGATCAGAACTATGCCTAAATCATGGAACCCTAATTTGTAATGTATATTCCCAAACGAAGCGATATAGGAACATTAGCATTGGTAAAGGATATTCGTATGAAGGACTTATCAACCGATAAATTGCTGTCGCAAGCGAAACAATTAGGGCGACGGAAAATCAGCGAGTAATTTACATACAGGTATCAGGATAATAATGCAAAGACAATGTCAATCATAAGAGCAAGGTTCACACGTTGGAACAAAAGAAGAGTCCATACTTAATTCGAGTAGGGTTATCTCATGTTCCTCGCAATGTTAACATGTTCGTTTAGGTTAAATGACAGCTCTATGACAGTATCTGAAGTAGAGGTAACTTCACGTGAAATATGGAAGCGAAGTTCTCGTGATTTTCTATTCTTATTTTGCCATACATGGCAGCAACCGGTATCCGTAGGTACGTACAAGAAGTATTTCGAAGTGTTGCGTGTACATCGTGTAAATTTTTCGAAGCGCAAATGACTAATAACCATGAACGTGGCACTCAAGGCAGCAGCGTGCCGAGAGGATCATCATTGGAGAGCGAAGAGCGAGGATCGTGATTCAAGAAGAGCGTGAGCGGCGCGCGAGCGGGACCAAGCTCCTTCCCTCGCTACTATGGCTCTCTCGCACTTTTTGGTCTAGTCGGAAGCAGCGCATTCAGAAACGGGACGCGTCATCTCGAGCTTTACATGTGGCTCTGGCGCTGGAAAAGCAGTTGCACAGGTCCTGCGACCTTGATATTATATGGCTATAGCAAGTCCTTTACAGGATCACACTTACGCTACATGTTCTTATGTTTATGGAGTACAAGCCCTTTATTGGATCGCTCTTGTGCTTTAGATTCTTTTACTGAGTATGGTACAGTTAATGTGGCAGCCTGTACCTATGTGTAAAGATTAGCAGACGACACAAATGAAATCAAACTGCGTTTAAATTGCATGAAGCGTGTGATATTACTAAAATAAGAGTATTCAGTGCAGATCAGAAGGAGTAGTAAAGCATTCCAGCAAAAAATTGAAAGTTATCGTATCATTCGCTGAATCTCTTTTCTGTGCAGCTATAAAGCAGTAGTATATCTGCGCCCAAACATCGCAAATTTCTTAAAAATTCACAGAAACAGCGATCAAACAACACTGCAATTGCTGGAAAGGTGTGATATTACTAGAAAAGTGTTACTATGTACAGCTCAGTAGTAGTAAATCGACTTCACTGCAGGAAACCAATTATTCCAAAAGTTCGCTGAAACTGTATCCGAACAGCTGTGAAAATGCATGAAAGATGTATTATTCAGCGAAAAACGCTGCTCTGTGCCGTTTCGCGCAGTTCGGCAGCATCAATAGAGCTGCATCGCAAAAAAATCGATAATTTTCTAAAAAATCTCTGAAGCTGCTATCAAACTGCGCTGAAAAAGTATGAACTGTGTGTTATTCGGTGAATAACTTTATTCACTCGGGAATTGATGAAGAACGTAGATGAGCACGGTATAAGATAATACAATAGCTGTATAGCTATGTTGATGGCTATAATCCGTAGCGTATTCTCAATTGTCTATATCTCCAGTTGCGATTTATATGCCTTTTGGTCATTCTACAATTTCCACAGATTTAAAGTCCTCAGTGTATAGATTATTCCAGCGGCTATAGCTCTTATTGGTGGCTGTACTTCGTGCCGCATAGACAACTGTGAAGCACTCTAGACACAATTGATCTATACATTGATTATTATAGAATAGCTCTGGAGATTAAATCTTCATTGTGTGGATCAATCCGTCGGATACAGTTCTGTGCATATAGCTATACTCAGATCAACACACACATATCACACATCAGTATGCACACACATATCAGTATACACACATCAACTCCCCTAGATGCAATTGCTCTATCCATTGGGTATTCTAGAGTTTTTGAACAACTTAGCAGTTCACGGAATTAATTAATTCACTTGCTGTAGTACTGTGCAGATTGCTATTTTCTGTAACGTATTGCCATTTGCCAGTATCACTAGCGGTAATTGACCTGTCCATTTATACTTCTTTATTTGCTGTACATATTTGATGACCAGGGAATAGACTAATCCAATGACTATAGTACCGTGCTGATGATTGTAATCAGAAAGGTGCCGTCACTCGTTAATATCCCTGCTACAATTGATATATCCAGTGATCATTCAAGAATTGCTATATAACTCAGATTATCGTCGCATTGAATAGTCCAATGGGAATAGCACTGTGTAGACAGCTACACTCAGTAATGCATTGCGAAATATCTACGTCCGAAATGATAATCGATCTATCCATTTATCACTCTAGAGTTGCTGTAGAATTTAAGTCATATGTCCATAGATTATTCCAACGGATATAGTCATTTGTCGACGTCCCTTCCGTGTACCGTACTGTCAAGACGAAATGTCTCTAGAGATAATTGATGTTTGAATTGATAATTCCCAAATTGATATAGAGTTCACGTTATCAGCGTATTGATTATTCCAATGGCTATAGTACAGTGATGGTGGCTGTTCTCAGCACTGTATTGAAAACTGTAGATATTTCTAACTATAACAGCTGCATCCGTTGATCCATCTAGAATTGCAATGTAACTCATATGAACGGAGAGTAGGTTAACACAGCAGCTGTAGAAATCTGCAGGTGGCTCATCACAGTACTGCATTGAAGTACGCAGCCTGTTGAATTATGTAGATGGCTATACTCACTACTGTATTTAAATATGTCAATGTCTCCAGCGACCATTGCTCTATCCATTGGCATTCCTACAATTGCTGAAGGGCATACATGATCAGCGAACATATTATATCAATGGCTATGGTATTGTGCAGTTGGCTACACTCAGTGCACTACTGACATGTGTGAACGTCTCAACCGAAACTTGATCCATCCATTGACCGTGCCAGAATTGCAATAGAGACTAAATATTCAGGGAACAGAAAACTCCTACTCCAACAGCGAACTTTTGACGGATGTACTGAGGAATATACTGTCAATTGAAAACATCATTACACATAACCAGACTTTATGTTGATTATTCTAGAATTGCTGTGGAATTTAAGTCATCAGTGAACAAGTTACAGCAATGGCGTCCGTGCGCAGTTGATGGCGAAACTTTTAACTGATTTGACATATGTCAACGCCCCCAGAGACTATTGCTCTATCGATTGAATACCCTACAATTGATGACAAACTTGGATGATCAGCGAATAGACTACTCCAATGAATATTGTATTGTGTAGACGGCTACGCTAATTACTGTGTTGTCATTTGACAATAGCACTACCGATATTTGATCTCGTCACTGACCAACCTATACATGGTATATAGCTTGAATCATAAGTGAACAGATTGATCCAACGGATATAGTGCTCTGTTGGCCGTTGTACTAAGCCCCGGCAACTGCCAATTGTAAATATCTCCGGACATAACTGATCTATATGTTGATTACTCTAGAATTGCTGAGGAATTTATATAACCAGTGAACAAAGTAATCCAACGGCTACAGTAATGTGATTCTGGCTATAGTCAGAAATGTTTTGTCAATTGTTAATTCCTCGAGCGACAATGGTCCCTTCCATTGTCAACTTAGAATTGCTATAGAAGTTATATCTTTCGTGAACGTAGTACCCCAACGGCTGAAGTGCACTGTCGGTAGATTTACTATGTACCGTATTGTCAATTGCAAATATCTCTATCCGTATCAGAAATCAGCGTTGTACATTCCAGAATTGCCGAGGAATTTACATCGTCAGTGAACAAGCTAATCCAATGGCTACAGTGAACTCTTGATGGCTACTCTCTGTTCTGTACAGACATATGTCAATGCCTCTAGCTTCAATTTCTCCATCTATTGTTCTTTCTACAAATTCCGAAAGACTTAGATGATCAGCGAACCGACTAATCCATTGGCCTTAGTAGCATGTACGTGGCTGCCATAAGTACAGTGTTGCGAAACACCGATATGTGATATACCCACTGAGCAATCTCGAATTTCTGCGGACGCTTGAATCATCAGTATACAGAATAATACAACAGCTACAGTGCCCTGCTGGTGGATGAAAGAGGTACCGTTCTTTCACCTGTAAGTATCTCTGACTGCAACCGTACTGTACATTGATTATTCTAGAATTCCTGTGGAATTAAATCATCGATGGTCAAATTAATCCAGCGGCAACAGTCCTATGATTATGGCTGTGCTCAGTACTGTGTTTCAATGGTTAACATACTGTGCTCTAACGTATCTGTCTATTGTCATTCCGGAAGTGTTGTATAATATATATCGCCATTGTACATATTAGACCAACGGCTAGAGTGCTCCGTTTGTGGGTGTGCAGAGCACAGCCCTGTCAATTTTAAATATCTCTAGCCATAACTGTTCAGTGCATTGGTTCCTCCAGTACTGCTGTGGAATTCAAGTCACCAGTGAAAAAATTAGTTCAACGGATACCGTACTGTGCAGACGGCTGTGAGGAGTACTGTTTTGTCAGTTACCAATGTCACGAGCGATAGTGGATCTGCCTTTTGTCATTGTATGATTGCTATGTAATTCAAGTCATCAGTGAACAGCATAATCACAAGGCTACAGCGAGGTTTCTGTGTACGTACTAAGCACCGTACCGTCGATCGTAAATATCGCTTGCCACAATTGATCTATACATTGACAATTCTAGAATTGCTAGTCAATTGGAAGTGAAGTCATCAGTGAATAATCTAATGCAGCGACTACAGTGCTGAAATGGTGTCTGTACTCAGTTCGGTTTTATCAAACGTTAGTACCGCGATCAATATTAGATCTGTCTTTTGTCACCCTGGAATTACAATAGAACATAAATCATCAGTGTACAGCATAAATTGGCTATGTATATGTTTTTAGCCGGAAATGATTTATATATTGATTAAGCTGGAATTGCAGTGGAATCCAAATCCATAGTGATGAAATTAATCCAAAAGCTACAGTACCATGATGATGGCTCTAATGGGAACAGTCGCAAACTGTTAATATCTCTGGCGATATTGGATATGCCCTTTGCCATTGAACTATTGATATAGTACTTAAATCGCTCAGTGAACGGATTAACCCAACGACTACCGTGCTCTGTTGGTGGATGTACTATGCACCATACTGCCAATTGTAAGTGTCTCTAGCTTTAACTAATCGATACATTGACTATTCAAGAATTGCTGCAGAATTTATATCACCAGTGAACAAACAAAGTACCGCGGCTACAGTAACGTTGTGATGGCTTTACTCAGTACTGTCTTGTCGTAAGTCATTGTCTCCATCGCAAATGGCTCTATCCGCTGGTCATTCTACACTTGCTAAAGAACATAGATGAACTGCGGACAGATAAGTTCGTTGGCCATAGTGTTGTGCATACCGCTGAATTCATTACTCTGATTTCATTTGCCAATAGCAGTACAGATGTTTGATCTATACATTGATCATTCTACATTTGCTATAGAGATTAAATCATTAGCGAACGGTCGAAGCCAATGGCTACAAGGAACGGATTGTGGATGTATTATGCACTGTACTGCAAATTGTATATATCTCTAGCCATAAATGATCTATATATTGATTATTCTAGGATAGCTGTGGAATTTAAATCATTAGTGAACAAATTATTCCAACGGCTACAGATATGTGACGTTGGTTGTACTCAATACTGTGTTGCCACTCGTTAACATCTCGAGCGATACTGGAACTGTCTTTCGCCATTATAGGACTGCTATGGAATATAAACCACCAGTGAACATGTTAATCAAGCGGGTACGGTGCCCTCTTACTTGCTTACTGTGTTAACATATGTCAATATCTCCCGGGACAATTTCTCTCTCCGCAGATCATTATACAATTGCTGAAGAACTTAGGAGATCATTTAACTGATTAACACAACGGCTATACCGTTTTGCATATGGCAACACTCAGTACTGCATTTTCAATTGTCAATATCCTTCGCAATAATTGAGATATCATGTGATCACTCTAAAATAGCGATACAACTCACATAATCATCGAATAGTTTGGTAGAGTGGCTGTAATAGTACGTTGATGGATATACCCGGTAGAGTTTTTTCAATAGTCAGTGTCTTCAAGGACGACTGACTTAAACTTCGATCATTAAGGAATTGCTGACGAATTTAAATTATCAGTGAACAGATGAGTACAACAGCTAACTTGCTCTATTGGTCGATATTCTTAGTACTGTACTGTAAGTTGTAAATGTCTCTGGCCATAACTTACCTGTGCATCGATTATTCCAGAACGGCTGTTGAATATAAGACATTTGTGAGCAATTTTGATACGTCGGCTGCATGTACTGTGGTGTTGTGTGCACTCTGTACTGTATTGTGAATACCTACGTCTCGAGCCGTAATTGACCTTTCCTCTGTCACTCTAGTATTGCCACAATATGTAAAACGTAAGTGCATATATTGATTCAATAGGTACTCTACCGTGTTAATTGCTGCACGCAATACTCTATTGTCAGAGCTTACAATCTCGAGCGATAATTAATATTTCTATTGTCATTCTAGAATTGCTACGGAATTTGAAACCCTTGAATACATTCACCCAACAACCATAATACATTCTTTATTACTGATCCGTGTGCTACATTGCCAGTTGTCAATATTTACTGCAGTAATTAATCTATCCAGTGATCATTCCAGAATAGCAATATAAGTTAGATCATATGTGAGTAGATTGATAATATGACTGCAGTTCGGAGGCGATGGCTGTACTAAGTACTTCATTTTCCAGTGTTAATGTCTCCCAATGCAACCGATTTATACCTTTACCATCCTAGAATTACTAGAGCATGTAAGTCATCGGTGAACGGATTATGCAGCGTACACCTTACCGTGTGAAGTGCTGTTCCCTGCACTGTATTGCCGCGGCCTACCGTCCCCATCGGTAATCCATCTTCCCTTCGTAATTCTAGGATTGCTACAGAAATTTTATGATCCGCTAAGCAATTATTCCCTCGGCTAAAGTACTGCATCGGTGATTGCACCTTGTGCAGTATTTTCAATTGTCTATTTCATTAGCGGTAAATAATCGATCCATTGGTCATTCTGGGATTGGTGTGGTACTTAGATTATCTGCGAAGAAATAAATAAAATTGATAAAATTCCGTTCAGATTACGGCAACGGGAGCTACATCCTGTATTGTGAATAGCCTCAGCGATAATTTATCTATCCTGTAATAATTCTAGAAAATCAATATTACTCAGTTCACCTTAATGTCGGTTGGTGCAGTGGCTGTCTTCCTACCTTGGTGGCTGTATTCAGTACTGAACCGTCAACATCTGATTACTCCAAGTAAAGCTTATTTATACTTCCATCACACTAGAATTGCAATAAAATTTAAGTCATCCGTGTACCGATGAATTCAACGGCAACTGTGATCTGTTGGCGGATGTATTGTGCACCGTGCTATTAGTTGTAAATATCTTTCGCCGTAACCGATCTTTGCATTGAATATACCAGGATTCCTAAGGAACTTATGTCATCACTGAATATACTAATGCAACGGCTACAGTACTTTGATGATGGTTATGCTCAGTAAGCTTCTTTCAACTCTGAATATCGCGGACTATAGTGGATCTGACGTATGTTGCTCTAGAATTGTAGTGGAATTTGAGCAATCCGATAAGAAATTTAAAAAACGCCTGCAGTGCAGGAATGATCGTTGCACTCGTTACTGTGTTGTCAATTATTAATATCTCGGGCGATAATGTATCTGTCCTGTGACACTCTAGATCTGCTACAGAAACTAAATAGTCAGTGAGCAGATTGGTCAAACGGCTGCAGTGCTCCGTTAATGGCTGTACTCGGTACTGTATTGACATATGTCAGCGGCTGCAGCGCCAATTGCCCTATTCATTGACCAGTCTACAATTGCTGAAGACCATATTTGATCGGTGAGCATATTAATTCAATGACTGTAGTATTGCGTAAGCAGCTACATTCAGTACTTTATCGTCCCCTGTCAATGTCACTACCGATATGTTTCCTATAAATTCATCATTCTGGTATTGCTACGAATCACAAGTGATCAGTGAACAGACTTAGTCAACAGCTACAGTGCTCTCTAGTTGGATGTACTGTGTGCCGTAATGTGAAATGTAAATATCTCTAGGCATAACTGTACTATACATAGATTACTACAGGGTCGCTGCGGAATTTACGTCATCAGTGAACAAATTAATACATCTGCTACGATACAGTGACGATTGCTGGACCCTGTGCTGTGCTGTCAGTTACTAAAGTCTCTTGCTACAGTGGACCATACCTTTATCATTCTAGAAATGTTGTAGGATGAAAGCCATCAGTGACCTGAATAATAAAACGGCTACATTGCCTTGTTAATGGCAATACACTGTACTGTACCGTCTACTGAATATATCACCACATACATGTGATCCAGCAATTGTTAATTTAAGATTTGCGAAGGGGTATACGTCACCAGTGGACAGAATAATCCAACGGCTACAGTGCTCTGTTGTCGGACGTACTAAACAACGTACTGTCATCTGTAAATCTCCGCAGCCACAACTATACTATACACTGTATATCCTGGAATCGGTTTCTAATTTGCATCTTCAATGATCAAATTAATCCGACGGCTACGGTTATGTGATGATGGCTCTACTCAGTACTGCGTTGTCAATCGTTAATACCTCGATCGATGATGGATCTGTCTTACTTCAATCTGGAATTGTTGTCGATGATATATCACCAGTATGTAGGTTAATCCAACGGCAAGAGTTCTCCCTTTATGGCTATACTGCTTACAGTTTAGTCATATGTATATTTCCCCAGCGACATTTGCTTTGTTCAATTATAGTTCTGCAATTGCTGGTGACCTAAGGTGTTCAGCTAACAGATTAATGCAAGGGCTACGGTATTGTGTAGACGACTACACTCTGCACTCTGTTGTCAAGTGTCTATATAACTACCGATTTATGATCTATGCGTTGGTCGTTCTAGAGCTGCTATAGAATGTAATTCATCAGCAAACAGGTTCACCCAACGGCTACAGTGGACTCCTGGCGGATGTATCAAGGACAGTAATGTCAATTGTGAAAATCTCTAGCCATGTCCGTAACACACATTGATTATTCTAGAATTGCTTTGGACTTCACATCATCAGTAAACAAAGTAATATGACTGCGAAAATACTGTGATGTTGGCTGTACTCAGTATAATGGCACCAATAGTTTATATCTCGAGGAATATTTGATCTGTCTTCTTTCTCCCTATTCATGCTGTAGGATATATGTCATCAGTGACCAGCTTAATCCTACGGCAACAGCGCTATCTTGATTAATGTCCAGAGTACCGTACTGATAATAGTAACCGCCTCCAGAGACAAACGTAATAAAAAATGATTCGTCTAC
This sequence comes from Eufriesea mexicana, assembly GCF_001483705.2. Classification (NCBI taxonomy): domain Eukaryota; kingdom Metazoa; phylum Arthropoda; class Insecta; order Hymenoptera; family Apidae; genus Eufriesea; species Eufriesea mexicana. The sequence goes on from NW_016917332.1 coordinate 56,627, forward strand.
AGTTTCTTGGGAATTTAATCCACCAATGAACGAATTATACCAAAGGCTACAGTACTGCGATGATGGCTATACTAAGTATTGCGTTGTCAAACGTTAGTGTGTCGTGGGATGATGGAACTTCCTCTTGTCATTCTATAGTTGCTATAAAACCTAAATCAACATTGGACTGATTAATCCAAAGACTACTGCGCTCTGCTGGTTTATGTGCCATGTACCGAACTCACAATTCTAAATACCTCTAGACATGACCGACCTACACATTGATTACGCTAGAGCTGCTGCTGAATTTTAATTGAAAATGAACTAGTTAATCCAACGTCTAAGGTACCGTAAAGATTGCTGCACTTTGAACTCTGTTGCCAATTGTTTATATTTTGAGCGACAGTGGAACTGCCTCTTTCCTTTCTGTTATTGCATCCGTATATTAATCATCTTTAAGCAGGTTAATGCAATGGATGCACTGCTATTCCGGTTGATGTGGTAGGAACCGTATTGTCAATTGTAAATTTCTCTAGACGCAACCATACTGTACTTTGGTTACTTAAAATCGCTTTGGAACTAGCATCACCAGTGGACAAAGATTCCAACCATTATCTCTGGAATGACAAAATGCAGGTCCAGCGTTCCTCGAGTCATTAACAGCTTACATCACAGTACAGAGTACACCCGCAATCTCAGTTATGTAGCTGTTTGACTACTTTGTCTATTGATAATGTGAGTCCGTAAGCGATTCTAGAATGACCTATGTATATTGCGGTTAAGCTTAGTAATATTTACAATTGGCGGTACAGAATTTAGTACATCTTTGAACAGTTCACTGTTGACGCTGGATTAATCTGTTCCCTGAGGATGTGTATTCCACAGCAATTCTAGAACGCGAAATGCAGGTCCATCATCCTTCAAGAAGCTTTAGGAATGACAACACAAAACTGAGTACAGCCATCATCACGGCATTGCAGCCGTTGAAAAACTTTGTTCACTGATGATGTAAATTCCAAAGGAATTCTAATGTAATCTGTGTATTGCGGTGGTCTTGAGCAATTTCCAATTGACAGTACGGTACTTATTACATCCACCATTATAGCACAGTAGTCTTTGGATTAATCAGTTCAATGACGGTTTAATTTCTGTTCCATTTCTTGAATAACAAAATACAGATCCACTAAAGCTCGAGATATTAACAATTGTCAACACAATTCTGAGTACAGCGATCAGCACAGTAATGTAGCCGTTGGAGTTCATTGTTCATTGATGATGTAAATCGGAAAGTGATTCTAGAATAACATATGTATAGTACGGTTATGGCTCGTGACATGTACATATTACGGAACGGCATCTAATACATCTTCCAACAGATCCCTCTTGCCGTTGGATTGACCTGTTCTCTGATGTTGTATATTCCACATTAATTCTAGAACCAGAAATTCAGGTCCTTAATCCCTCGAGATATAAACAAATGGCAACACAGAACTGAGTATAGTCGTCGTGCCCGTATTGTAGCTGTTGAATAGCTTTGCTCACAGGCGGCGAATATTCCAAAGCACATCCAGATTGATCGAAGTATATTACGGTTACGGCAAGAGATATTTCTAATTGACAGCATGGTACTAACTAAGTCCTACAGTTTAGCGGAGTTGCCGCCGGATTACTCTGTTCATGCATGACATATTTTCTATATGAACTTTAGAAGGAGAAGATAAAGATCCAATGACGCTCGAGATATTAAGAATTGATAACACAGTACAGAGTGCAGTCGCCATCACAGTAAAGTAGCCGTTGGAGTTCTTTCGTCACTGTATTTGTAAATTAGAAAGTGATCCTAGAGTAACCTATGTATCGTGATCTTATGGCTAGTGACACTTCCTGTTGGTAGTTACGGCATTTAGCATATCTTCCAATAGATCACTGCTGCTGTTGTATTAACCAGTGCACTGGCAGTGTATATTCCACAGAAATTATATAACGAGAAATGCAGATCCATTAGCTCTCGGTAAATTGAAATATAACAGCTTGGAAGTGAGTACAGTCGTCATCACAGTCTTGTAGCCGTTGAACTACTTTGTCCACTGATGATGAAAGTTCCAAAGCAATTCCGGAATAATCATTGTATAATACGGTTATACCTTGAGATATCTCCAATTGACGGTATGGCGCTTATTACATCCACAAATATAGCTCCGTTGCCATTCTATTAATATGTCCAAAGATGATTTAAATTCAGTATCAATTGTAGAACAAGGCAACACAGATCCACTGACCCTTGAGATAGTAACAATTGTCAACACTGTACTGAGTACAGCCACCATAAGAGTAATGTGTCCGTTGGAGTAATTTGTTCACTGATGGTGTAAATTGGAAAGTGCTTCTAGAATAACCTATGCATAGCACGGTCATGGCAAGTGATATTTACTGTTTATAGTGCGGCATAATGTACTTCTGCCAACGGAGCACAGTTAAGGTACGGATTGATCTGCTCAATGATGATATAGATCCTATAACAGCTCTAGAATGACAAAATACATATTCATTTTCTCCTGCGATATTAACAATTGGCAACACAGTACTTAATGCAGTAATGCGGCAATGCAGTAATGCAGCGGTTGGATGACTTTGTTCACTCATGGTGCATATTCCAGTGCAGTCATGGTATAGTCAATGCATATTACTGTTGTGGCTTCAGTTATTTCCAATTAACAGGGCGGTACCTAGTACGTCCTTAAATATAGGAGGTTAGGCGATGGATTATATTGTCCAGTGCTGATACAAATTCCACAACATTCCTATAATGACAAAATACACGTCCACGTACACTCGAGGAATGAACAATTGACAACACTGTACTGTTTACAGCCATCATCACAGTAACGTATACATTAAACTACATTGTTCCCTGATGATATAAGTTCCTAAGTAATTCTAGAATATTCTATGCATACGACTTTTATAGCTAGTGAAGTTTACAGTACACCGTACGGTAATTAGTACAACTACCAACGTAGCACCGTTACCATTGAATTATGTTGGTCACTGAAGATGTATATTCTACAGCAATTATAGAGCGGGAATTTCAGGTGGTTATACCTCGATATATTTAATATTCACGACACTGTACGGAGTACATCCATCATCACAGTATTGTAACGGTTGAAAAATTATATTCACCATCAATGTACATTCCAATGAAATTCTAGAATAGTCAAAGTATACTACGGCTACGGCTTGAAATATTTAGAATTGTCTGTACGGCATATGATACATCTACTAGCATAGCAATGTTGACGTTGGGTTAATCTGTTCACAGACGACACATATCTCGAAGCCATTCCAGAAAGAGAAATGACAGATCCATTATCCCACGAAATATATACCATTGACTAGTCAGTACTGAGAAGGGCCATCATAAAAGTTCTCTAGACGATGGTACATTTGCTGGCTGATAATGCAAATTCACAAGCAATTGCAGGATTTTGAGTGCATAGTAGGGTTCTGGCTTGAAATATTTCCATTTGACGTTACGGTACTAATTACGTCCGTCAATGTAGCAGTGTAGGCTGGATTAACCAGCTCAATTATGATTTTTATTTTATAGCTATCCTAGAATGTCGAGATTTATATCAATTTAGCACCGAGATATTAACAATTGGTAACGCAGTACCGAGTACAGCCATCATCACTGTAATATTTCCGTTGGACTACTCTGCTCATTGGTGTTGTAAGTTAGACAGCAAGTCAGGGATAACCAATGTACAGTGCGGCTACGTTTGGTGTCATTTACAACTGATAGTACTGTACCTACATCATCCACCAATATATCACTGTTGCCGTTGGATTAAGCTGTTCGCAGACGATGTACACTCAACAGCAATTCTAGAACGAGAAATGCAGATCCATAATACTTCGAGGTATTAACTATTGACCACACTTTACTGAGCACAGCCATCATCACCGTAATGTAGCCGTTATACTACTCTGTTCACCGATGTTTTATGTTCCAAATCAGTTCTAGAATATCCAATGTATTGTAGAATTGTGGTTAGTGACATTTACAACTGACAGTAAGGTACTTGGTGCATCTACCGACAGAGCACTCTTGCCATTTGATTTTTCTGTTCACTGATGATATATATTCTACAACAATTCAAGAACGCAAGATGTAGCTTCATTTTCCACCGGGACATTAGCAGCTGGCAACACTGTACTGAGTACAGGCATCATCACAATACGGTAGCCTTTCGAATGCTTTGCTACTGACGATTTAAACTCCAAGGCAATTCTGGCATAATCAATGTACATTACTGCTATGTATTGAGACACTGCCAATAACATTGCGGTGCTTATTACATCCACCAACCGTGATCAGTCGCCGCTGTACCAATCCGTACACTAGTGGTTTATATTCTATAGCCATTCCAGAATGACAAAGACAGATCCTATGACCCTCGAGATATTAACAAATGACAACACAGTGCTGAGCACAGCCGTCATCGCGGTAGTGTAGCAGTCGAAATACCTTGTCCACTAATCATATATGTTCCATAGCTGGGATGATGAACGTATTGTATGGTTTCGTCTTCAAATATTTCGAATTGACATTCCGGTAATTAGTACATCCAGCTTCGGAGCCCTGCAATCATAGTATTGATATTTTCATTGATGATTTAGATTTTATGGCAATTCTAGAATGATGAAATACAGATCAAGTGAACCTCGAGATATAAGCAATTGGCAACACGGTGCTGAGTACAGCAGTCATCACAGTGCTGTAGACGTTGCATCATAAGTCGACTGATGCAGCAAATTGCATAGAAATTCTATGATAGTACGGTTACAGCTTTGGAAATTTAAAACTGACAGTACGGTGCTGAGTACATCCGCCAACAGAACATTGTAGCCGTTGGATTAATCTGTTCAACGATGATTTATATTGTATCGTTATTCTTGCATGGCAAAAGACAGATCCATTATCCGTCGGAATATTGGCAATTGACAACACAGTACTGAGTGCAGCCATCATTACAGTAATGTGGCCTTTGGACTACTTTGTTCACTGACGATGTTAATTCGAATGTGATACTAGAATGACGTATTTGTAGGGTGGTTGTGGCTAGTGATACTTAAAACTGACACTATGGCAATTTGTGCATTTCCCAACAGAGCAGCGTTGCCGCTGGTATATTCAGTTCACTGATGATGTATATTCTACAGCAATTCTAGAACGAAAAATGCAGATCCATTGTTCCTCGTGGTAGTAACGTATAACATAACAGCTGTGACTACAGCCATCAACCCAGTATTGTAGCTGCTGAATAACTCTGATCACTGATGATAAAAATTCCAAAGCAATTCCGGAATTATCACTGTATATTACCGTCACTGCTTGAGATATATCCGATTGACAGTATCGTACATATTACATCCGCCAATATATAACTGTGGTCATTGAATTAAAATGTTCAGTGATAACATATATTCTATAACATTTTTGGAATGGCTAAAAGCGGGTCCACTATTCCTTGAGCTATTAACAATTGACAAAGGGGTACTGAATATAGCCGTCATCACAGCAGTGGTTCCGATGGAATACTTTGTTCCCTGATGATTTAAATTCGAAGGCGATTCCAGAATGTCATCTGTATTATTAGAATTGTCTGTACGGCATATGATACATCTACTAGCATAGCAATGTTGACGTTGGGTTAATCTGTTCACAGACGACACATATCTCGAAGCCATTCCAGAAAGAGAAATGACAGATCCATTATCCCACGAAATATATACCATTGACTAGTCAGTACTGAGAAGGGCCATCATAAAAGTTCTCTAGACGATGGTACATTTGCTGGCTGATAATGCAAATTCACAAGCAATTGCAGGATTTTGAGTGCATAGTAGGGTTCTGGCTTGAAATATTTCCATTTGACGTTACGGTACTAATTACGTCCGTCAATGTAGCAGTGTAGGCTGGATTAACCAGCTCAATTATGATTTTTATTTTATAGCTATCCTAGAATGTCGAGATTTATATCAATTTAGCACCGAGATATTAACAATTGGTAACGCAGTACCGAGTACAGCCATCATCACTGTAATATTTCCGTTGGACTACTCTGCTCATTGGTGTTGTAAGTTAGACAGCAAGTCAGGGATAACCAATGTACAGTGCGGCTACGTTTGGTGTCATTTACAACTGATAGTACTGTACCTACATCATCCACCAATATATCACTGTTGCCGTTGGATTAAGCTGTTCGCAGACGATGTACACTCAACAGCAATTCTAGAACGAGAAATGCAGATCCATAATACTTCGAGGTATTAACTATTGACCACACTTTACTGAGCACAGCCATCATCACCGTAATGTAGCCGTTATACTACTCTGTTCACCGATGTTTTATGTTCCAAATCAGTTCTAGAATATCCAATGTATTGTAGAATTGTGGTTAGTGACATTTACAACTGACAGTAAGGTACTTGGTGCATCTACCGACAGAGAACTCTTGCCATTTGATTTTTCTGTTCACTGATGATATATATTCTACAACAATTCAAGAACGCAAGATGTAGCTTCATTTTCCACCGGGACATTAGCAGCTGGCAACACTGTACTGAGTACAGGCATCATCACAATACGGTAGCCTTTCGAATGCTTTGCTACTGACGATTTAAACTCCAAGGCAATTCTGGCATAATCAATGTACATTACTGCTATGTATTGAGACACTGCCAATAACATTGCGGTGCTTATTACATCCACCAACCGTGATCAGTCGCCGCTGTACCAATCCGTACACTAGTGGTTTATATTCTATAGCCATTCCAGAATGACAAAGACAGATCCTATGACCCTCGAGATATTAACAAATGACAACACAGTGCTGAGCACAGCCGTCATCGCGGTAGTGTAGCAGTCGAAATACCTTGTCCACTAATCATATATGTTCCATAGCTGGGATGATGAACGTATTGTATGGTTTCGTCTTCAAATATTTCGAATTGACATTCCGGTAATTAGTACATCCAGCTTCGGAGCCCTGCAATCATAGTATTGATATTTTCATTGATGATTTAGATTTTATGGCAATTCTAGAATGATGAAATACAGATCAAGTGAACCTCGAGATATAAGCAATTGGCAACACGGTGCTGAGTACAGCAGTCATCACAGTGCTGTAGACGTTGCATCATAAGTCGACTGATGCAGCAAATTGCATAGAAATTCTATGATAGTACGGTTACAGCTTTGGAAATTTAAAACTGACAGTACGGTGCTGAGTACATCCGCCAACAGAACATTGTAGCCGTTGGATTAATCTGTTCAACGATGATTTATATTGTATCGTTATTCTTGCATGGCAAAAGACAGATCCATTATCCGTCGGAATATTGGCAATTGACAACACAGTACTGAGTGCAGCCATCATTACAGTAATGTGGCCTTTGGACTACTTTGTTCACTGACGATGTTAATTCGAATGTGATACTAGAATGACGTATTTGTAGGGCGGTTGTGGCTAGTGATACTTAAAACTGACACTATGGCAATTTGTGCATTTCCCAACAGAGCAGCGTTGCCGCTGGTATATTCAGTTCACTGATGATGTATATTCTACAGCAATTCTAGAACGAAAAATGCAGATCCATTGTTCCTCGTGGTAGTAACGTATAACATAACAGCTGTGACTACAGCCATCAACCCAGTATTGTAGCTGCTGAATAACTCTGATCACTGATGATAAAAATTCCAAAGCAATTCCGGAATTATCACTGTATATTACCGTCACTGCTTGAGATATATCCGATTGACAGTATCGTACATATTACATCCGCCAATATATAACTGTGGTCATTGAATTAAAATGTTCAGTGATAACATATATTCTATAACATTTTTGGAATGGCTAAAAGCGGGTCCACTATTCCTTGAGCTATTAACAATTGACAAAGGGGTACTGAATATAGCCGTCATCACAGCAGTGGTTCCGATGGAATACTTTGTTCCCTGATGATTTAAATTCGAAGGCGATTCCAGAATGTCATCTGTATTATGCGGCTGTGCTAAATGATATTTACAATTGACAGTACGGCATTTACTATGTGTTTCAGCAGATCACTGTTGCCGTCGGATTGATCTGTTCACTGATAGTGTATATTCCGCTGAAACTCTGGAACGAGAAATGCAGATCCATTAACCCTTGATATATTAACAAGTGACGGCAAAGTACAGATTACAGCCATCACCACAGTATTGTAGCAGTTGAAAACCTTTTTTCACTGATTATGTCAATCCCAAAGCAATTCTGAAGTAATAAATGTATATTACGGTTGTCTTGAAATATTTCCTACTGACAGCATTGTACGTACTGAATCCACCAATATAGCACAGCAGCCGCAGTATTACTCTGTGCAATGACGATCTAAATTCTACAACAAGTCCAGAATGACAAAACACATGTTCACTGACCCTCGAGATATTAGCAGCTTACAACACAATACTTAGTACATCGACCATCACATTCAAGTAGCCGCTATACTACCTTGTACACTTATAATGTAAATTCGAGGGTAACTCTAGAGTAGCCTATGTATAGTGTGGCTGTGGCTAGTGATATTTACAATTGAGGGTACGGCATTTACTACATCTTCCAACAGTTCACTGTCGTCGTTGGATTAATCTGTTCACTAGCGTATATTCCGCTGCAATTATAGAACGAGTAATGCAGATCCGTTAATCCCCGAGAAATTAAAGTGTGAAAACACAGTACCTAGTACACCACCAACGCAGCATTGTAGCCGTTGAATAATTGTGTTGACTGGCGATGTAAATTCTTAAGCAATTCTGGAGTAATCTATGGATATTACGGTTATCTTGAGCTATTTGCAATTGACAGTACGGTACTTATTACATCCACCAATGTAGCACAGTTGTCGTTCGATTAATATGTTCAATGATGATGTACATTCTAGGTCAACTTCAGGATCACAAAATACAGGCACACTGTTCTTCGAGCTTTTCTCCATTTACATCACATTGACGAGTACACCCACCATATCAGAAATGTAGCCGTTGGACTACTTTATCCGCTAGTAATATAAATTCGAGACAGATTCTAGAATAACCTATGCACTGTGCGATTATGCTTAGTGACATTTACAATTGACAGTACGGTATTCACTACGCCTTCCAGAGGATCACTGTTGCCGTCTTAATGATTTGTTCTCTGATGATGTATATTCCACAGCAATTACAGAGCGAGAAATGCACATCCGTAAACACTTGCGATATTAGCAAATGACAACAAAGTACAGAGTACTGCCATCACCACAGTACCGTAGCCGATGAAAATCTTTATTCACAGATGGAATAGGTTCCAAAGCAACTCTGGAATAATAAATGTATATTACTGTTGTCTTGAAATATTTCCATTTGGCAGTACTGCACTTACTGAAACCACCAGTATAGCACAGTAGCCGCTGGATTACGCTGTACAATGAAAATCTAAATTCAGTATTATATCTAGAATAACGAAATACATGCCCACCGTGCATCCAGTTATTAAAAATTATCATCACAGTTCTGAGCAAAGCCATCATCACTATACCGTTGACGATGCACTACCTTGTCCACTGATGATGTAAATTCGAAAGTGATTCCAGTATAACCAATATATTGTCCGGTTATGGCTAGTGATACCTACAATTGACAGTACGGCATCTATTTCGTCTTCCAGCAGATCAATAATGCCGTTGCATCGATCTGTCCACTGATGGTGTGTACTCCACAGCAATTCTAGGACGAGAAATGCAGATCCATTATCGCTCGAGATATTCGCAAATGATGACGCAGTATAGTGTACAGCCATCACCACAGCATTGTAGCCGTTGAATAAATTTTCTAACCGATGTTGTAAATTCCATAGCAATTAGAGAGTAATCTGTGTATATTACGGTTGTCTGGAGATATCTCCAATTGACAGTACGGTACTTTTAACATCCACAAGTATGGCACAGTAGTCTTTGGTTTAATTTGTTCAATGATGTTTTACATGACATATAAATCCTAGAATAACAACATACGGAACCACCGACCCTTGAGACATTAGCAATTTACCACACAGTACTGGGAAACGCCACTATCACAGTAACGTAGCCGTTGGACTACACTGTTTACTGATAATGTAAATTGGAATGTGTTTCCAGAGTAACCTACGTATTGTGCGATTATGCTTAGTGACATTTACAATTGACAGTACTTCATGTAGTACGTCATCCAAAAGACCACAGTAGACGTCGGATTGATCTGTTCACTGATGATGTATAATCCACAGCAATGACAGAACGAGAAATGAAGAGCCATTATCCCTTGTGGAATGAAAAATGATAACACGGAAAAGTGCACAGTGATGTAGCCGTTGAATACTTTTGTTGACCGATGATAAAAATTCCAAAACTGTTCCGGATTTATTAATGCATTTTACGGTTGTTCTGGGGTATTTCAAATTGGCAGTATTCTAGTTACTATACCCACCAATATAGCAGAGCAGCCGTTGGATTATTCTGTTCAGTGATGACCCAAATTCTATAACAATCCTAGAATTACAAAATAGAGATCCACTGACCCTCGAGAAATTAGCAATTTACATTACAGGACTGAATGCACCCAAAACTAGCGTAATGTAGCAGTTGGACTAGTTTGTTCACAGATAATGTAAATTCGGAGGAGATTCTAGAATAACTTATGTATTATGCGTTTACGGCTAGTGATAGTTACAATTGACAGTACGGCATTTAGTCCACCTTCTAACAAATCGCTGTTGCCGTTGTAATGATCTGTTCACTGTTGATGTAAGCTGCATAGAAATTCTAGGACGAGACATGCAGATAGTTTATCCATCGAGATATTAATAAATCACAACGCAGCATTGAGTACGGCCATCATCACAAAGTTGTAGCCGTCGAATGATTTTGTTGACAGATGTCGAAAATTCGAAAGCAATTCTGGCATAATCAATGTACATTACAGTTAGGGCTTCAGTTATCTCCAATGGACAGTAAGATACATATTACGCCCACCAACATATCACTGCAGCAGTTGAATAAGGCTCTTCAGTGAGGATATATGACCTATAACATTTCGTGAATTACAAAGTACAGATCCCCTGTCCCTCGAGATGTCGACAATTTACCACACAGTACTGAGATACCCTACCATCACAGTAATGTAGCCGTTAGACCACTTTGTGCAATGATAGTGTTAATTTGACTGCGATTCCAGTATAACATATGGATTGTCCGGCTGTGGTTAGTGATATTTTCAATTGAGAGTAGGGCGTATTGTACGACTTCCAAGAGATCACTGTTGCAAATGGATCGACCTGTTCACTGAAGACTCATATTCCACAGGAATTCTAGAACTGGAAATGCAGATACTTTATCCCTCTACACGTCAACAAATGACAACACAGTTCTGAGTAAGGCCATCATCACATTTGAATAGCCTTGACCACTGACGTTGTAAATTCCAAAGCAATTCTAGAATAGTCAATGTATGGTACTGTGGTTCAGTGGCGATCTAGGTTCCATGACAATACTAGAATGGCAATATACAGATACATTATCCCTCGCGAAATTAACAATTGACATCACACTACTGAGTACTGCCATCATCACAGTAATGTTGCCATTGGGACTATAGTTGTCCGCTGATGACATGAATTCCGAAGAAATTCTGGAATAATCAATGTATAATGCGGTTATGGCTGGAGACATTTCCAGCTGACAGCACGGAAATCGGCACATCCACAAATAAAACGACGTAGCGGCTAGATTGGTCTGTTCAATGAAGCATACATTGGTTACTCTAGACTTATTTTAGAACTGACATTAACAGCGAATGACGATATAAGGCCGTTACAGTACTGTGATGACAGATGTGTACAGTACTGTGTCGTCAGTCGTTAGTACCTCGAGGGACGGATTTTCAGTACTTTGTCATTCTAGAATTGTTCCATTATTTATTTCATCATTGAGCAGATTAATCCAACCTATACCGCGCTGTGTTGGTGGACGTAATAAGTACCGTACGCCCAATTCTCTGTATCTCTAGCAACTTCCTTAACATACATTGATTTCTTTAGAATTGCATTGAAATTTACGTCATCAGTGAACAATGTAGTCCAACGTCTACATTACTGTGATGATGACTCTAATCAGTACCGTGTTGTCAATTGTTAATATCCCGAGGGTCAGTGGACCAGTGTTTTGTCATTCTAGAGTTGTTATAGTATTTAGGTTATAATTGAATATGTTAGTCCACATTAAAGCAGTGATATGTTGCTGTATATAATAAGAACCGTACGGCCAATTTTAAGTACATCAAGCCAATACCGTTATATACATTGTTTACTCCAGAATTGATTTAGAATTTACATCTTGAGCGTACAAGGTAGTCCAACGGCTACACTACTGCGATGATGGCTGTTCTCATCAATGTGTTGTAAATTAATAATATCCGGAGGGATTATGGGTCTATCCTCTGACATTCTAGGACGGCTGCATAACCTAAATCACCATTCAGCAGATTAATACAGCGGTTGCAGTGCTCTGCTGGCAGATGTGCGTAGTACCGCACTGTCAATTGTGAATATCTCCAGCCTTAACCGTACAATACACTGACTAACATGGAAATGCTTTGGAATTTATATTAACACTAACCAACGTTATTCAACCGTTACTATACTGTGAAGTTGGCTGTACTCAGTACTACGTCGTCAATTATTAGTAACACGGGGTATGATGGATGTGTACTTCTCGCTCTAACATTTCTGTCGAGGATAAATCTCCGACCAACTTAAACAAAAGCCAGCAGTGCTCTTTTCGGAGATGTGCTAATTGCCGAACCGTGAATTCTAAATATCACTAGCCATGACAGATGTATACATATTTTATTCCAGAGTTGCTTAGGAATTCACATCATCACAGAAAAAATGTATTCCAACGCCTACACTACTGTGATGATGGCTGTAATCGGTGGTGTGTTGACAATTGTTAATATCTCGAGGGTCAGTGGATCTGTATCTTGACATTCTAGGAATGTTACAGAATTTAAATCGTAACTGAACAGAATAATCCAGCCGCTACAATGATATATTTGAGGTTGTAACCACTACCGCGCGGTTTCTCTTATATGTTTCAAGCCAAAACCGTTATATGCATTGTTTATTCCAGAATTGATTTCAAATTTACATCGTGAGTTAACAAAGCGGCACAACGCCTACACTGCTGTGGTGATGAATGTACTCAGTACCATTATGTGAATTGTTAATATCTCGGGGGATGATGGATTTGTCCTTTGTCCATTTAGGACGGCTGTAGGGTCGAAACCATCATTGAACATATTAATTCAGCGGCTGCGGTTTGTATATGTAATGGATGCCGTACTGTCAATTGTAAATATCACCAGTCGCAACCGCACTATACGTTGATTATTCTAGAATCACCTTCGAATTTACATTATCAGTGAACAAGGTAGTGCAGCGGCTACACGACTGTGGTGCTGATTGTTATCAGTACTTCTCTGTAAATTGCTAGTATCTCGAGGGTCAGTGGAATTGTATTTTTGTCATTCTAGATTTGTTACAGAATTTAAATCGCCGTTTAGCAGGATAATCCAGCGGCTACAGTGCTATATTTGCAGATGTAATAAGCACCGTACTGTCAAATGCTACTACCTCAAGCCATAACCGTAGTATACGTTGATCTTTCTACAATTGCATTTCAATTTACATCATCAGTGGGCAAAGTTACTCAACGGCTACACCACTGCGATAATGGCTGTTCTCGGGTCTGTGATGTCAGTAGCTATTATCTCGAGGAATAATGGACCTGCCTTTTGTCATCCTAGAATAGCTATAGAATTTTTATCATCACTGAATACATTAGTACAGCAGCTGCAGTCTTCTGCTGGAAGATGTACTAGAAGCCGTACATAATTAGAATACCAATTCTAATTATCACTAGACATATCTGCACTACGAATTGGTTATTCTAAAATCACTTCCGAATTTACATCATAAGCGAGCAAGGTACACCAATGGCTTCTTTACTGTGTTGACGGCAATAATTAGTACTGTGTCGTTAATTGTTAATGACTCGAGGAGCAGTGGATATGAATTTCGTCAATGTAGAATTGTCATAGAACTTTTAACATCGCTGGACAGATTAATCCAACGGCTGCTGTGATGCATTGGTGGATATAATGGGTACCTTACCGTCAAGTTTAGATATTTCTAGACATAACCGTAATTTACGTTGATAACACCGAAATTGCTTTTGAATTTACATCAGTGAACAAGGTAGTCCACCGGCTACAGTACAGTGACAATGGCTGTACTCAGAACTGTGTTGTCATTTTTTAATATCTCGAGGGATAATGGATCTGCACATCTCGTTCTAGGATTGATGTGGAATATACGTCATCGGTGAACATATGATTCCATTTGCTACGATGCTATATACGTGGATGTAACATGTACAGTACAGTGAATTGGAAATGTCTCAAGCGGTAACCGTAATGTACTATAATTATACTAGAGTTTACAACTGCTCTAGAATTTACATCATCAGTGTATATAGTTTTTGTGCGGTCACGATAGGGTGACGATGGTAGTACTCGGAACTGTGTCGTCACTTGTTAATATCTCAAGCAATAAGGGATCAGTTTTTCGTCATTCAATGATTTCTATGAAGACGAAATCATCTTTGAACAGACTAATACAGAGGATGCAGTGCTACATTTCTGGATGTAGTATGTAACATACTGTCAATTGGAAATACCTCAAGCCATACCGTGATATACATTTATTATTCCAGAATTTCTTTTGAACTTACATCATCAGTGGTCAATGTATACCAAAGTCTAGATTACTGTGTTGGCTGCTGTAAAGGGTACTGAATGGTCTATTGTTAACATCCTGAGGTTCTGTGGATCTGAATTTTGTCATTCTAGAATTACTATATTTCTAAAATCATCGTTGAACGGATTAATCCAGCGGCTACTCTGCTATATTCGAGGATGTAACAGCTACCTTACTGCCAGTTGGATATATCTCAAGCCAAAAACGTGATATGCATTAATAATTCCAGAATTGCTTTGGAATATTCATCATCAGAGAGCACATTAATCTAACTGCAACTATGATCTGTTGGAAGGTGTACTAAATGCCGTACTGAAAATTGTAAATATCACTAGCCATTACCGCACTCTACATACATTGTTCTATTATTACTTTAGAATTTCTATCATTAGTGGACGAAGTAGCCAAAACGGCAACATTACTGTGATGGTGGATGTACTCAATACCGTTTTGTCAATTGTTAATATTTCGAGGGATAATGGATCTGAATTCATCGTTCTAGAATTGATGTAGAGTATATAACTTGCGTGGCAAATTTAATCCAACGGTAACAGTGCTGTGTTGGCAGATGTAATAGCTACCGTTCTGTGAATTCTAAACATCACCCGACATAACCGTAGTATTCATTTGTTATTCCAGTGTCACTTAGGAATTTACATCATCAGTGGACATAATAGTCCAACGCCTAAATTACTGTGATACTAGCCGTATTAAGTACTGTGTTTCCAATTGTTAATAACTCGAGCGTCAGTGGATCTGTCTTTGCCATTCTAGAATTGTTATAGGATTCAAATCATCATTGAACATGTTAGTGCAGCGGCTACAGTGAAGTATTGGGGGACGTAATAAGTACCGTACGTTCAATTTTAAATATTTCAATACGTAACCGTAATATACATAGGTTATTCCTGAATGGCTTTGGAATTTACATCATCAGTGAACAATATAGACCAACGGATACATTACTGTGACGATGGATGCAATCAGTACTGCATTGTCAACTGCTTATATCTCGCAGGAATGTGGATCTGCCTTTTGTCATTCAAGGATAACAGTACAATACGAATCATCATTGTACAGATTAACGGAGCGGCTGTAGTCCTCTGCTGGTGGATGTACTAAGTACCGCGGCGTCAGCTGAAAATATCAGCAGCCGTGACCGTACTATACATTTATTATTCTAGAATGCCTTTGGAACTTACATTGTCTGTGAACAATGTTTCTCATCTGTTACATTACTGTGGTGTTGGCTGTACTCGGTAATGTGTTGTCAATTGTTAATATCTCGTGGGATAATGGACCTGCATCTCTGGTTCAAGAATTTCTGTGGAATAAACATTGCCGGTAACAAGATTAAAGCGACGGCAAACGAGATTTGTTGGCAAAAGTACTAAATACCGCACTGTTGTATATATCACTAGACATAACTGCACTGTACATACGTTTTTCTAGAATAACTTTCGAATTTACATTTTTAGTGAAGAAGGTAGACCGACTACTACATTACTACGATGGTGGGTGTTCTCAGTATTGTGTTGCCAATGCTAACATCCAGAGGATCCGTGGATCCGTATTCTGTTATTCTAGAATTGATATATAAGTTAAATCATCATTGAACATATTAATCCGACTGCTATAGTGATATATTCGTGGATGTAATATGTACATTACAGTCAATCGTAAATGTCTCAATAAATAACCGTAATATTCAGTGATCATTCTGGAATTGCTTTGGACTTTATATCATCAGTGATTGCAGTTATTGAACGGCCACAACAGTATGATGATGGCTGTACTCAGAACTGTATTGTCATTTGCTAGTACCTCGAGGTATAATGCATCTGCATAACTCATTCTAGAATTGGTGTGGAATATACATCATCGGTGAAGAGGTTAAGCCGACGGCAACAGTGCTCTGTTGGTAGACGTACAAATTACCGCAGTGTGAATTGTAAATATCACCAGACTCATCCGCGCCAAACATTGGTTATTCTAGAATTACTTTAGAATTTCCATAATCTGTGAATAAAGTACACAAATTTCTACACAACCGTGATAATGGCAGTACTCAGTTCGTTGTTGCCAGTTGCTAATATTTCTTGGCTCAGTGGATCTGTATTCTGTCTTTCTAGAGTTTATACAGAATTTAAATGATCATTGAACCGAGTATTCCGATGGCTACTATTTTATATCGGTGGATGTACTAAGTACCGTACTCTCAATTCGAAGTGTCTCAAGCTATAACCGCAATATGCATTGATTATTCCAGAATTGCTTTGGAATTTACATCATCAACGTACAAAGCTCTTCAACGGCTACAATAACGTGATGATGGCTGTACTGAGTACTGTGACGTCATATGTTAATATCTCGAGGGATAATGGATTGTCAGTCCTCGTTCTAGAGTTGCTGTGGAACATAAAATATCAGCGAACAGATTAATCCAATGCCAACAGCGATCTGTTGGAAGATTCACTAAATGCCGTACTGCACTATACATAGGTTACTCTAGATTCACTTTCGTATACACATTGTCAGTTAGCAAAGTAGACTAACTGTTCCACTACTGTATTCAGTACTGTGTTGCAAATTGCTAATATCTCGACCGTCAGTGGATTTGTATTTTGTCACTGCAGAATTGTCATAGAATTTAAATCGTCATCGAGCAGAATAATCCAGCGGCTACTTTGATATATTTGTGTATGTTGTAAGGACCGCAAGGAAAGTTGGAAGTGTCTCATGACAAAATCATACTATAGAATGGTTATTCTAGAATTACCTTGAAATGTTCATCATCGGCAAACAAGGTCGCTCAACGACAACACGACATTTATGATGGCTGTACTCAGTATTTGGTTGTCATTTGTTGGCATCTCGAAGGATAATGGAACGTCATTCCTGGCTCCAGAATTCCTGTGGCGCTTACATCATCAGGGAGCGTATTAATCCGACGGTAACCATGATCTGTTCGGATATGTAATAAGTGCGGTACCGTCAAATGCTAATGTCACTCGACATAAACACACTATACGCAGATCTTTCTAGAATCACATTCGAATTTACATCACCAGTGAACAAAGTAGTCCAACGGACACATTACATTGATGGGGTCTGTACTCAGTACTGTGCTGTCAACTGTTGATGTCTCGAGGGTCAGTGGTCCTGTATTTTGTCGCTCTTCAATTGTTATAGCATTTACATCATCATTGAACAGATCAGTCCAACGGAAAAGGTGCTCTACCTGTAGATGTAATAAGAACTGTACTGCCAATTTGAAATGTTTCAAGCCATAATCGCATTATGCTTTGATTTTTCTGGAATTTATATGGATACACATTATCCGTGATCAACGTGGCCCAGCAGCTGCATTACTGTGGTGATGGCTGTACTCAGTACTGTGTTGCCATTTGTTAATGACGCTTGGTGTAATGGATATTTATTTTGACGTTCTAGAATTGTTATGTAATTTAAATCAACATTGAACCTATTAACCCAAAGGCAAATGTGCTCTGTTGGGGATGTACTAAACGCTGTACTGTTAATTTTAAACGTCACTAGCCACAACCGCACCATACGTAGGTTATGCCGGATCCGCTTTCGAACTTTTATCATCAGTGACCAAAGTAATCCAACGGCTTCATTACAACATTACCGCTATGATGGCTCTGCTCGGTACTATGTCGACAATTGTTAATATATCATGGGTCAGAGGATCTGTATTATGTCATTCTTGAATTGTTATGGAATATAAATCATCATTGAACGGACTTGTCTATCGGCAAGTGTGCTATATTGGTGGATGTATAAAGTACCGTATTATCAATTGTATATGTCTGAAGCGATAAATGAAGCATACATTGATCATTCCAGAATTGCTATGAAATTTACATCATAATTGGACAAAGTAGTCAAACGGCTGCAGTACTGTGATGGTGGCAATACTCAGTACATTGTTGTCAATTGTTTATATCTTGAGTGATCGTTGATATGTATTTTGTCATTCTACATTTGGTATAGTGCCTAAATCATCATTGAACAGAATAACCCATCGGCAACTGAGGTATATAGGTGGATGTAACGGGTACCGTACTGTCAATTGGAAATGTCTCAAGACATGACCGTAATACACATTGGCTATTCCACAATTGACTTGGTATATACAGCATCATTGAAGAAAGAATTCCAACGGCTCCAGTACAGTGAAGACTAAAGTGCTCATTCCTATTTTGTCATTATCTTATATCTCATGGGTCAATGCCTTTTTCATTCCATGATTGGTGCAGAATATGATTATCAGTGAACAGCCTAGTACAACGGCAGCTACGCTATGCTGGTGGAAGCAATAAGTACGGCGCTGTTAATTCTAAATGTCCCTAGCTACAATCGTACTATGCACTGGTTATCCTAGAATTGCTATGGAATATGCATCATCAGCTAAGAATTGATCGAGCGTCTACAGAACTGTGGTGATGGTTGTACACAGTACTGTGTTATCAATTGCTTATATCTCTAGGTTATTTGACCAGTCCTTTCTCATTATGGAATTGTTGCGGAGTATGATACGTCAGGGAGCGGATTATACTATCTGCAACAGTGCTCTGTTGGTGGTGTAAGTAAGTGCGGTCATGTCAATTGTAAATATCACTAGTCATAACCGCAAGAAATATATATTATTCTATAATCACTTTCGGATTTATATCGTCGGTAAAGAAAGTAGTCAAACGGCTACATTACTGTAACGATGGCTGTACTCAGCACTGTGTTGTTAAATGCTAATTTATCCAGGTAAAATGGAACACCACTTTTCTTTACATAATTGCTGTACAGTATATATATTCAGTGAACAGTCTGGTCAAGCGGCAATTGTACTCTGTTCGTGGATGTTCGAATCACCGTACTTTGATTTGTATATATCACTGCACATAACCGCAGTATACATACGTTTTTATAGGATCGTATTAGTATTTACATCGTCATGGAACAAGGTAGTGAAACGGCTACTTTACCGTAATGATGGCAGTACTCATTGCTGTCTTTTCACTTGTTACTGCCTCTAGAGATAATAGATATGTCTTTTGCCATTCTAGAATGTCTTGAAGAACCATACCATGATTGAACTTATTAATCAAGCGGCTGCAGTGCGCTGCTAATGGATGTACTGAGTACAGTACTGACAATTGTATATCATGAATCCATAACAGATTTATACATTGATTATTCTAGAATTGCTGTGGTATCTAAGTTATCTGTGGACATGTTTGTCCAACGGATACAGGGCTCTGTTGTGGGATTTACTTAGTACGTTGTTGTCAATTGTTAACATCCAGAGAGATAATGGGTCTTCCTTTTGTCATTCTTGGACTACTGTACAATTTAAACCTTAACTGAGTAAATTAATAACACGGCTGCATAAATTTAGTGATTGCTGTAGTCAGTGTAGTTTTGACAATTGCCAACATCTAGCACGATAATGTGCCAGTAGTTTGGCATTCCGTAATTGCTTTAGAATTTAAATCATCTGTGAAGGAATTAATCCAACGGAAACAGTTCTCAGATGGTGGATGTTTCAAGAACCGTTCTGGCACTTGCAGAAGTCTGTAGATATAACCGTACCATGCATTGATTATTCTAGAACGGCTGTTGAAGTTTAATCGTCAATGGTATATTATTCCAACGGCTACAGCCTGTGGATGATGGCTGTACTTAGTGCAGTGTTGTCAATAGTTAATATCTTGAGCGGAAGTGAGTCTGTCCATTGTCCTTCTAGTATTACTATATTATTACAACCATCAGCGTGAAGATTATTCCCACGGATGGAGTGCCGTGTTGGTGGAAGCATTAAGTACCTTACTGCGAATTGCAAATATATCCAGGCATGACTCATAGGTACATTGGTTATTCCAAGAATGCTGTGGAATTTAAGACATCAGTGAACGAATTATAACAACGTCTACAGAAATTTGATGTTGGCTCTATCCAGGACTTTGTTAACAATCGTTGATATCTCGAGCGATGGTTGATCGGCGTGTGGTGGTCCTAGAATTGCGATGGAACTTAAATGATCAGTGAACATATTAATACAACGGATACAGTGCTCTGTTGGTGGATGTACCAAGGGCCGCACTGTCAATTGTAAATATCTCAAGACACAAATGTACTACAATTGGTTATTCCAGAAATGATGTAGAATATATATCATCAGCTAGCAAATTAATCCAACTGCTACAATAATGTGATAATGCTTTCACTCAGTAGTGTGATGTCAGTTGTTAATATTTCGGCAGGTAATGGATCTGCCTTTTGCTACTCTAGAATGGCTATAGAATTTAAATCATCACTGAACAAATTAATCTAATGGTTGGAGTGCTCTGTTGGTGAGTGACCAAAGGACCGTCGTGTCAAATGTAAGTATCCCTGGCCATAACTGGTATATACATTGATTATACTAGATCTGCTGTTGAATATATACCACCGGTGAAAATGTTAGCCCAACGGCTACTGCACTGTGTCCATGGCTGCACTCAGTACTACTTTGTCAATCAAGCATATCTCGAACGATAGCTGATCAGTACTTTCTCATCCTAGAGTTGCTGTAGAATTTGTGTCATCAGTGAACAGATTAATCCCCGGCTACAGTGCTCAGTTTGTGTGCGTACTATGTTTCGCACTGTCAATTGTAGGCATCACTTGTCACAACTGATCTATGCACGGATTATTCTAGTATAGCTGTAGAATGTACATCACCAGGGAGCAAATTACACCAAGCGCTGCGGTAATGTGATGAAGGCTGAACTCAATAATGTCAGTTGTTAATATCTCAAGCGATAACGGATCGGCATTCGTCATTCAAGTTGAAATAATTTGTTTTCTGATGGCTTAAATTCCACAGTAATCCTAGGGTAATGAATATATAGAACAGTTTTTGCAAGATATGTTCGCAGCTGGCCGTACGGTACCTAGTTCGTCCACGAACAGGTCACTGTAACCGATGGATTAATCTGTGCACTGCGGATTTAAGCTCTTTACTAATGCTAGGATCATCACAGGATAGATCAAATATGGGTAGTAACATTGACAAATGAATACACAATTCTGAGTGCAACCATCTCCACTATGCTATGGCCGTTGAAATAATCTACTTGCTGTTCATATAAATTCTTCAGCAGTTGTGGTATAATGAATAGATACAGCAATTTTCGGTGGAGCCATAGACATATGTCTATCCTGTACTGAGCAAAATTATTACAGGAGTACAATATCGGTTTGATGGATCTGGTCACTGATGATATAAGTTCTATTGCAACTCCGGAATGTCAAAAGGCATATCCATTATCTCCCGAGCCGTTAACAATTGACATTACAGTACTGAGCACAGCCGGCATCACCGTACTGCAGCAGTTGGATTGCTTTTTTCGCTGGTGGTTTAAATCCCGCAGCAAATCCAGAATTATCTGTGTATGAATCTGATATGGCTAGCGACATTTACAATTGCCAGTACGATACATAGAACATCAACCAACCGAGCACTGTAGCAGCTGGATTAGTGTGTTCACTGATGCTTTCAATTCCACAGCAATTCTAGAATAATCAAGGAATGGATCAGTTATGGCGAGAGATATATGCAATTGATAGTATTGTACATAGTACATAAACAAGCAAAGCACATTTTCCGCGGGATTAAATTGTTCACTGATTATTTCAATACCACCGAAATTCTATAAGCACAGAAGGCAGGTACATTACGGTTAGGGATATTAAAATTTGACGTAACAATTCCGAGTGCAGCCATCATCACAGTACTGGTACCGTTGGATTAATTTGTTCACTGATACTTTCAATTCCGCTCAAATTCCAAAATAATCAAAGCATGGATCAGTTATGGCTAGGTGTATTTACAATTGCCTGTACGATAGTCAATATATCCACCATCAAAGCACAGTAGCCGTTGAATTAATCTGTTGACATATGATATCCATTCCACAGCAATTCTGAAATAATGAAAGGCAAATCCGTTTTCGCTAGAGACATTAACATTTGACAAAACTGTACTGAGTACAGCCATCATCACAGTACTATAGCCGTTGGATTAATTTGTTCAATGATGACTTCAATTCCTCTGCAATTCTAGAATAATCAATGTGTACATCTATTCTGGTTACAGACATTTATAATTCCAGGTAGGGTACAGGTTACAGCAACCTACACTGCACTGCAACCGCTGGATTGATTTGTCCACTAGTGAATTAAATTCCACAGCTATTCAAGAATAATCAAAGTGTAGATAAATTACAGCCGTTGGATTAATCTGTTCACTTATGATTTGGACTCCATTGCAATTCCTGTTCGATTAATTTATAGAGGATGTGTATGTAGAGATATTGACAAATAACCATACAGTACTAAATGCAGCAATCTACAAAATGCTAGAGCCATAGAATAAATCTGTTCGATGATCATCTTAGTTCTTCAGCAATTGAAGAATAATCAATGAATAGAGCAACTGTCGCTAGTAATATTGACAATTATCAATACAGTACTTATCGTAGCCATCAACACAGCACATTAGCAGTTTGATTAATATCTTCACTAATGATGTAAAGTCTTTGGCAACTCTAGAATGACGAAATACATATCCATTATCGCTAGTGGCGGTAACAATTGACAATACAGTTCTACAATCAGCCACTATCATAGTACTGTAGCCATTATATTAATTTGCTGACCGATGATATATACTACGCAGGAACGCTAGAATAATCAGTGACAGAATCTGTTATGACTAGAGACACCTTGAATTGGCACTGCGGTACTTACTACCCCCATGAGCTGATCACTGTTGCCGTTGGACTAATCTGTTGACAGATGGCTTGAATTCTGTAACAATCGTAGAATGAAGAAAGACAAATGGACTGTGGCTCGTGATATTAACAGTCGGAAAGACGGTACTGATTACAGCCATCATCACGGTACTATAGGCGTTTGACTAAATTGCTTACTGACGGTTTATGATCCACAGATATTCTAGAATTATCAATGCATAGTAGGGTTACGGCTTGAGATATTAACTATTGACAGTACGCAACTTAGTGCATTCACCAACAGAGCACTGCAGCCGATGGTGTAATCTGTTCCGTGATGAGCTTAGCTTCAAAGCAACTATAGAATGATCAATGGGAAGACCATATTATATCTAGCAACATTTCGTCTATCCACTGATCATTCTTGATTTGCAACGGAATTTCTATGATCATTGAATAGATTGATTCAGTGGTTAAAGAGCATTGCATATGTCTGTCCTCAGTGCTGCATTGTCATTTGCTATTATCTCTAACGATAATTGATCCATCCATTAAACATTCTGGAATTGTTATGTAATATGATGATCATTGAACTGATTAGTGCAATGGCTATTGTCCTGCGTAGGTTCATAGACTCAGTAACGTAATGGCAGTTGCTAATATCTCTAGTTAGACTTGATGAATCCATTGAACATTGTGGACTTCTGGCAGAATTTGCGTGATCAGTGAATAGACTATTAGAACGGCTATAGTCCAGTCTATATGCCTACACACATTACTGTATGGTCAAATGCTAATATCCCTGGCAACACTTGATCCATTTATTGATCACAATGGAATTGCTGCAAAATATAATGATGACTGAATAGAATAAACGTACAGCTATATTACTGTGTTGATGGTTGTCGGACACTATAGATGGCTATGTTCACTACTTTACGGCCAGTTCCGGTTATCTGCCGCAATAAGCCATCTATACATTTTATATTCTAGATTTACTACAGAATTTAGGTGATCGGTGAATAGATTCATTCACCGTTAATATTACAGTGTCGATGGCAAAATGCAGTAATGTATTATCAAGTATTAATTTCTGGGCCTATAATTGAACCATCCGCTGGACACTCTAGACTTGTTCTGGAATTTAGTAATCAGTTCGAAGATGAATTCAATGACAATATCTCAGTGTACGTGGAATACTGGATTTGTTCTAGAATTTAGAGGACCAGTGAATAGATTGATCCAATGGGAACAGCAGAGTGTAAGAAGATATACTCAGTAACGTATTACCAATTGTTAATTTCTTTAGCGATACACCATTTATGTATTTATCGCGCTAGGATTACCACAAAATATATATGATCACTGTATGGACTAATACAATATCTACGGTACAGTGTACAGTGCCTATGCTCTGGACCGTGTTGTCAATTGCTAATGTCTGCAACGATAATTTGTTTATCCATTGGCAATACTTCAATTGCTATAGAATTTAAGTTATCGGTGCGTAGTCTAATCAAATGGCAATACTACACTGAAGATGGCATTACTCAGTACTGTATTGTCATTTGTGAACATTTCCTGCGTTAAATGATCTATCCACTGATCATTCTGGAAATGCTATGAAATAAAGATTATTAATGTGTAGAATAATCAAATGGTTATCGAACTGCGTAGGTAACTATACTGAGTACTGCAATATCTGAACTCAATTACTCTGGCAAAAATTGGTCAGTACATTGACAATTCTGGTATAGCTATGGAATATACGTAATCAGCCAATAGATTAATACAATGGCTATAGTAGTATGTTGGTGGATACTTCGTGTACTGTACTCTAAATTGTAAGTATCTTAAGCGGTAATAGACGTTTCCCCTGATCATTTTTGAATAGCTACAGAATATGAATGATCAGCGTGTAGATTAGCTGAATAGCAATAGCACTGCCTGTGTGACTAGATTCAGTACTGAATTGTTTATATCTGTAGCCGTAATTAATACATCCACTGATCATTCAGCAATTTCTATAGTATTTCACATTCAGTGAAGAGATTAATTGAATGGCAATGATGCTACTCGTTTGTACTTGGCAAATAAGCGTAGTCTGCTACGCTCTGCAGCACTTCGATGCACATTGAAATCCTCCGCTAATGTTAGGTTAGGGGTGGTGGTGCTTATAATGTTACGTCAGCTTGGAATATGGTAGCAGTCTGCGTTATTCGCTGCTATACGGTGGTTTTCGTCGTTTTACCTTGTGCTGCTAGGTTCTGTTGGGTTTCGATCGCTCGGATATGTTCTATTGTGGTAAGGTTAGGGTATGCAGCGATGGACATTGTTAGAACAGGAATCTGTGCAATTCGCTGCCACCAGTAGTCTTCGGCGCTTTATTGTGCTGTGCTACGCTCTGCTGTCCTCTGCTGCACTATGCCGCGCTCTGCTGTGGATAGGTGAGGTTAGGTAAGCTTGGGTTAGCAATCTGTTCTTTCGTTGGAATTCTCTGGCATTTGGCGCATATCTGTGATCCCCTGCGTTCTGCTGACCCATGCTGTAGTTAGGTTAGTGTGAGTAGTGTACGTTAGGGTAGTGAATGTCAGGCTTGGATTGGATACGTTAGGCTGGACTTCGAATATATGCTTTCGCCGCAATTCTATGGTTTTGGCACAATACTGAACACTGCTGTGCTCTTCAGCGCTCTGCCTTGTCCTTCTGCCGCTAGGTTATATGCGACCGCGTAGGATATGTTTTACTAGGTTATGCTAGCTTATGTTAGGAACCTGTGGTAACCACTGCAATTTGGTGGTTTCCGGCGTGTTACCGTGCCCTATTACGCTTCGCTTTGCTCTGATATGCCTAGGTTTGGTGATATTAGGCTAGGACAGGGACTAGTTTTATTAACTGACATACCGTTGTGTCCTGCGCTTTACTGTGCTCTGTTGATCTCTGCTACGCCCTGATTTGCTCTGCAACGCTTTCCTGTGCTTTGAGGCGTTGGAGCTTTTCTTCGGTACAGTCTTGTCCATATCTCAGCTAATCAGCGTTGTTCGGTGTTATCCCGCCCTCTAATGTGCCCTGCTGCGATCTGCTTTGCTCTGCTTTCTTTAGGACAACTGGGGAAGGTATCGCAAGATTTGGTTAGGTTGGCATGAGTTCGGTGTTGTTAGGTAATGTAGGGTCAGAAACTTGTGATATTCCATGCTTTTTAGTGGCATCGTTAACCTTACTGAGCGCCAATGCGCTCTGCTGTGGTTAGGTTGGTGAAGGTATAGTACATTAGAATTCGTAACGTTGTGTTAGGACTAGTTAGCTTAGGTTTCGTTGGTTCAGGTTCGGGTATGTATCTGTGCTCCTTGCTGCATTCGGTGGCACTCGGCGCTTTGAGCTCTGCTTATGTGTGTCACACCCTGCAGTCCTCAGTTTTCGTCAGTATATTTAAGATGGGGTAGGGTAGGTTAAGTGTGGTTAGGCTGGGATGGAATTGGAATCTGTGCTACTCGCTGCTGTTCGCTGGTATTTTGCGTTTTGCTGTGACCTGTTGGATTATCCTGCGCTGTGCTCTGCTGCGTTGCGTGTAGGTTAGGTATGGCGGAGTAGTTGATGTTGAGTTAGGGTACATTATGTTTGATTATGTTGGGCTAGAATACCAAACGCGGTTGCGTTCGGCGCTTTCCCACGAAAAATGGCGGAGAAGAGGGTGAATGGGCAGGCAGACGGGGTACGCAATCATCTTTCTCTTTTCATCAGTGCAACTACACTTTAGCCTCGTCTTCTAGTGTCAATTTTCATCGCCCCATTTCCTGAAACCGCTCGTCGTTCCGTTATGCGTTGCTCCTCGCAGATGGACAATATCTCCGTCGACCTCACAACGTCCCCAAACACTCTATTCAGTCAATTAAATAGTAGTTGCTGTACAAGATTCAAGCTTCATTCTCCATCGCCATCCTGATGCGGGCACCGAGATATCACGACGGATTTGGGAGACGGGATGGCATATGAATACTGTATAACGATCAAATTTTGCACCCGCCATAACTAATGCCTTCATTCCGGGCTGTAGCTGTTGGCAATCGTGGAGGAAGTAGTCTTGACTTCTGACAAGTGTTGTATCACAGTACGCGACAAAATTACGTCACAGCCTGCCGTCTTCAATATCCCTTATAGCGAAATTCATTGTACATACTTGTCACATACGTATTTGCTTTATGTCTTCAGTCTATAACACCACAAGCGAACGTTAATTAGCGTTTACAATTCTTTCCACACACTTTATCAGTTTATGTGAAAAATCGCGGCAAAGCAATATTGCATGAAGATTGTGTCAAAAAAGAAGCAGGTCAAGGAGGATATTAAAATATTCTATAATTCTACGTCACGAATCCGAATTCAGTAGCCATACTCTTTGCCATGTCAGGTTCATGAAATAAATAAATGAAAGTAATAGATCTTTGCTATTTTTACTTCTATCGTTGGCAAATGTACTAAAAACTGTAAGAGAATCGTCAAAGTTTCTATTAATTCCTTTGTGTAATGCTAACGTCCACCGTACAATCAAATCTGTCCATAATAAAAAAATAATTTTATTTTACCGACATTTACCGCTCTGAAGCTGCTCGAAAAGCACTGAAAATTATAGAGTGTACTATCATTTTACCGCACAGTGTAGTCATGACTGCATTATTTCGTGAATAACTTCGATCTCTTCTGTATCTGGGATGGGAGTGTATAGGTAGATTCGTATTGCTAGTAATATTCCACTATAGTTATATATACTATCGTTCTTTATTGGTTTCATACAAATAATTTCGTCATTTGTTGTGCTTGAGATGAATATTTACATGCAGATGTAGGATTGGATTAGGCCAAATTTTGCTGTGCATTTTCGCGTATAAGTAATATTTAATTTTACCTGCATTGATATATACGCAGTGGTCAGAATGAAGCCGATTCGTCATTCTGAATTAAAAATATTCTCGGGGAATAGAATGATTTAGGTAATGGAATGTTCTTGCTGGGTATTATTCAAAATATTACTCGACATTGACAATCATTGAGGTATTTCTCAAAGCGATGTGGATACCTTGGATTACCATTTTATATTATAGTATGCTGATTTGTAACAAATACTGAGGGCTATGGAATTTCGTTATGTAAATATGAACGCAAGGAAGTGGTTGCATTTTAAATTTCGTAGAATTACATATTTCCCTGCTTCTTTCATTGCAACAATGCATTGCAGTAGAATCCATACTAATTCGGATGTGATTGTTTGAATTCGACCTAAGCCATATACATCGGACGAATTCTACTTACGAGTGATTTTATTGAGTGTTTTATTATACCATTAGAGAACTTCTATTCCTTTTTAATCTATTTACAATAGTTTGTGAATATTGCATTTCTCCTTATTCCAGCCGTTAATTCGACATACCTGCCTCTTTAATCTTGCTCCGCAGTAGACTGATTTCACATCATATTCCATAACTATTAAATTAGCAAGCAAAGTTTGAAGAGAAAAGTTTCTTTCAATATACACAAGGGTAAAGAATAAAAGCGAAATATCGTTACTGCAACGAATTTCAAAGACAACGAAAAATCAGCGATAAATTGTCGCCCACGATCACGTATATACAATTTCAGCCACGAAATTTTTGAACACCACATAAGATCGTAGGACAGACATCTGACACTCGAATTACGCCAGGAAATTTAATGGAAAATATTTCTAGCACCAAGAGGCGATCGCGGTGGATGAATTCGTGCAAGGGAATGTTGGCCATAATATTAGAGGCGGAGCGGACGAAATGAAATATGGTGCACGGTGGATCGGCTTGGCGGACGTAAAACATTTGCTAATGAAGTACTAACTACATCTATCGCGTGTTATGGTCCGAGAAGGACCAGAGATAGCGCTCATTCTTTCGATTCCGATGTGTGTGTAATACTTTTCTTTCCTTTTGCAACGTCGTCCAATCTTTGTAGGCCTCCCTTTCCCTTTCTGTTATTCCCTATGAAACCAAATGGCCATAACACGTACACGTGACAGATAGAAGCCAGAAAGAATCATGAGAATCGATGTGCGCAAGCATACATGTGAAAGGATCGAATATTCCTTGCGCCTTCTTTTCCTAGTGTTTCATAATACGTAGGTGTTAATGCGAATTTGGCAACGAAGCGCGTGTGAGTACTGCAGGTAAGTATGCAAATGTGAAAAGCTACATCTGCCACCATTTTAAGTTGTCCTTTACGTAGAAATCTTGTGAATATTTTATAGGAAAGGAAATAGGATATAGTACCGGAATTTGTATGGTATAAACTATTTAGATTAGATTATTTGTATAAAGACAGAAAGCTTGATAGAATTAGTATAGTAGGTATAGTACATACATTTGTACAAAAATGCGGAATGATATTCTGGTAACAGGAGGAATGAAATGAGAAGTGATTTAAAAACGATAATATTGCATGGTATGCCTTTAAAATCCTTTATTACGTGCTTCCTTATAATAAATTAGCGCAGTGTCACGTTAATATGAAATTACATTTAACGTTTTTAAGAACTTAGTTTTACCGGGGTAAATGCTATATCAAATGCCTCTGTGGTTAATCCGCAACAATGGTTTGGAAATGAAATTTATTTCTAGAGATGTGGTTTCAGATGAATTAATTAGCCATGGTTGGTGGTAACTGAGGTATACTGAGGTGGAGCTGAGGTATACTCAGCAATTCATATTCTTCATACCATTGCTCAATAAACTGTTATACTGTGAAGATAACACTAGGGACTGCTCCTAAATGTAGATAAATATTTTTCACAGGAAGGCATGAAACACATTCTGGGTTACATATCAAAGTTCGCATCAAGTAAAATAGATAGCATATATTGAAAATAAAGTTTGTAGTCCCTTCAGTACCGCTGGCGACGACAGGTGGATATACTCAGCAATTCATATTCTTCATACCATTGCTCAATAAACTGTTATACTGTGAAGATAACACTAGGGACTGCTCCTAAATGTAGATAAATATTTTTCACAGGAAGGCATGAAACACATTCTGGGTTACATATCAAAGTTCGCATCAAGTAAAATAGATAGCATATATTGAAAATAAAGTTTGTAGTCCCTTCAGTACCGCTGGCGACGATTAAAAATCACTTAACAACATTCCAACAGACTTCGAAATAAATAAATCTCTAACGTGCGTTGAAAGTTATAACATTTCTAATTACTAGTGGCATAGAAGCTAAGGATTTAGATCCGATGTAGTGAATTACTATGCTCAAAGGTGAAGTTAAATTCATTACAGAATTGAGCGAAACTTTGCTAATTCCCGCGAATTGAGAATTCACTCTAATTTTAAGTAGAAGCAGATTATCTCATAAATATGTGGCAATCGTGCACATAATCACACCCAACAAATGCAGCCAACTCTTTCTTCGCAGAGGGTAACACAATTCTCGCGTAAATACAGACTGAGTGTGAAACCTTCGAGAGAGTGTTCCCCCGAATGCGTAGCTTAATCGATATCCACGTCTTGCCAGCATTCGTTTACAACATGCAATCAATTAAGCTCAAATATACTCTAAGAAACGATTTGCAAGTATCGTAATACTAATTGCTCTCTACGTGACCGTTCTAACGCAAATAATAGCCTTAAGTTTTAGAAAGTTCAATGGATATATTACAATAATTATTACACCAGTTAACATCAACACATCTCTAAAGAATTGAAGCAAAGGTTTTGAGGCAACGTCCACAAAGTATTTGCAACAAATTGCCCAAGGTGTACGACAAATATTTGGAACACCTCCTACCAAAAATGACCGATAAATTCTACACGAAACTCGGCAAAATGAAAAGAAATCCTTTGTCAAATGTCTCCAGTGAAATCATCGAAGATCTCGTCAAAATCCTAGCCAGAGGATACAAAATAGGTACCGGGACAAAATACTCCGAGACACTGAAGCCGAACAAATATCCTCTGGGCTCTGTCTATTTACTCTCGTCAATGGTGCACATGTTGGACGCTTTCAGATGGAGTTCGGACAGGAAGCACGATGACAATGGGACCTTTGACACGTCTGGCTACGTCAATACGGTGGGAAAGGTCAAGGATCAGGAAATGCAAAAAAGGAATGGAAGAAGAGCAGCTAGCGAGTGGTGGCTGCGCGGAGAGAGTGGAGGCTTCATTTATACCAGCGACATTAAATTTATTTTAATTGATGCAGCGTCCCTCGTAAGTGACAGCACACCCGGTCACGTGTTTGGCTTCATCTCAATCTCAGGATCGTTCCGAGCCGGCATGACGGACATTGTTACGGACATAAATGTAGCGGCGGCCATGTCGAGAGAGAGAGAGGAAAGGTGTATTTTTGGAAGGAAAGTTGGAAGCTGGGTGGTAACTCTCTTGTACTCTGAAGAATTTGGTGAGAGCAATGAGATCGTGGCACTATCATGGAAGTTCAGAACTTTATCAGGCTTGATGAGGCATGTGGAGTTGTCAGAAATATTTCAGATAGGTCATTCTCATTCACCATAGCAAGCAACTGATAGACGTACCCTAGTCAATCTATTCTAGGGCGCATGCTTGCAGAAGATGTGCAGTATACTTTTGGTAACCAAGGATCTTGGTCACCTCTTGCCTAGCAAACACATTTTCGCCTTTGTTCAATATTCGTGGTACAGTATATATTCCCCATATCACTGTTTCCTCACGTTTACACTGCTGTCTTCGTAGTTTCACATCCCATGGTTCGTTTATCTACGAACTTCCAAAGAAGATTGTTCCAAGCTTCTATCAATTTGTCCGGAAAATGGCGATAATTAGAAGGTAGGTTATGTTTCACGAGATATCCGACGGACAATTTTGCTGAGAATTTGTGAAAGGAATCTGCTAGTGATATGGACGGCACGAAGTACTACAAAAACATAGAATTTAAATTTTTGCTTAGAAATTTGAAATGGTTAACTGAATAATATACATGGCTAACATTAGGAATATCCAGCTATAAATAGTACCTGAATATCATAGGCATTACTGATGGAAATTAACACTTTGCACTCCACGATTTTTTGGAAAAAGGGGGATAGGTGCCCAATGTCTTTCTGACTGAAAGCTGGCGATATTTTTCTTAACAGCAATAAGAAATCGTGTGGCAATTGGCACTTCGACATATTTGATTTCGATACGTCGCACACCTTCACTGTATATGGAATTCGACGTATTTATGAGTATTGGGCTTCGAAACTCTATCAAATGGAGTCTGAATGGCCTCTCGAGCACAAAGTGTTAAATCGGTGAAATGAAATAGAAAGAGCATACGTAACTATGATCACGAACGAATAAATGTCGATAATAATGTGGAGATTGCATGGTGGTCATGTCTACTTGTAACAAAAGTACATATATATGTGAGAATGGCAACAAAATTACAAATAATTTCACGACTTACAGCAACGCTAAATGCGTTACAACATTACAACCGTGACCGACTTCGACTCTAAACTCTACAACTTGATTCAACAGCAACTGACTTCGACTCCAAATATACATTAACCAGTTGCACTTGGGCGGTGACCATCAGTCGCCATTTAGTAAAATATGGATGATCAATATTTGTTAATATATCAAATTCTGTGGATTGTGACAGTGTGTTCGGTATGGAAGTAAAATATTTCTACAAGTCTATTATTCCACAATTCGGTATTTAAGGCTCAAAGGTGTATGGTCAATTCTTTAATAGAGAATCTTTGATGTTCTGCTCCTCTCTAGCCATAAAATAGTTGAGTGCAATGGGTTAACATGATCATATATAATCATACTAATGGTTCGACGAGTCACCTAAAGTTTCCCCTACTTACCTGGGGTTTGCGCATTCGATCCACATTCTCTCGGTGACCTTCGTAAAACCACGTGTGCATTATGGAATATGCGCTACACTACGCTAATTTTGCCATAAGCAACTCATCCTCTCGTCATCCGCGAAGGCAGAATATTTAAAACAAGTTATTTTATCCCCTTTGGTAACTCCGCTTATGATTTGTGTGTTGTTTGTCTTATAATTCGTCAATTCTTTATGGTGTCCGTAGAGTATTTGAACTAGTGTTTTTGATGAAGCATATTAGGTAAATAGTTGATAAATGTACATTCATATAGAATATTTATATTACCCGATTCAGTGAAGAATTAGGTGATGTTTGATGCTGTATATTGAGTAATTAGCTAAGAAACATGCATTAAGTGCAGTAATACCTTTGCCGCGAAATATAAAGTTCGACAAGAATTGAGAATTATGCTAAATATGGTGATAGCTGACTAATTTCAAGATGTGCATGGAAGATATTAAAAAGATTATTAAAATCCGCTCAACAGGTTCCCTGTATAATCTTCTAATTCGGGTAGCTCTACGTAGCTCGTAGTTTAGCCACACGTCT
Source organism: Eufriesea mexicana (assembly GCF_001483705.2). Lineage (NCBI taxonomy): Eukaryota > Metazoa > Arthropoda > Insecta > Hymenoptera > Apidae > Eufriesea > Eufriesea mexicana. Next base: position 90,770 of record NW_016917332.1, read on the forward strand.
GTGACGGCATCTATGGTGTACAATGCTGGTTCGCGTAAGGGTATGATGGCATTTTGTGCCATTGAGCATCTACGCTGATCAACCTCCAAATGCTAGATGGTTTAGAAAAGTGACGATATTATAGACAATACCCTTTAAAATTTAAACAGGTCCATTAATAAAGGAATGCAGTAATTAAATGCGGTCAATAATTGAAATCGTATAAGGAAGTCTATGTCTAGGTATACAGGATGGAAATAATATTCGTTGATCGCGGTTCCCAATTGTAATAAAGGGATTGTTTCTCAAACTCTAACCTTTCTAAGCATCGGCAATTCGAGAGATAAATCATTAATTAATCCAGCCTACCGCAAATATCTTGACGAAGCGAAACTGCCTCTAATAGCTTTCTCGTCTACTGAAACAAGCGGGAGATGTATGGACTAGCATACGCGCAGTACTGCCGTGTACAAGACGATTCCAGGTTCACCAGCCTTATGATCGGGCCCAACATACCTCAGTAATAGCCGTTCTAACCATGACTTACACGCAAACCACGATATTCCCCGAATCTATGGTGCTCCCAGTGGCGAATCGATGGTCCAGACAGGCCTTGCAGCCGGACAGAAATTACGTGCTCCTAACCCAAGGGGTAGAACTTACTCATCCGTAGCGGTCTGACCGCAGACACATGCTGGACCAACATCAGGCATATACCCTAGACGCGAACGGCCAGGGTTGCTGGAACCTCGCATCGACACCAGAAGAAGCAGTGACCCGAAGTTCACCCTGGATCTTGTTGCATGACGAGATTAAGACTAGCTGGAGTTAGTGTCGGAGACGGGTCGTGACGATGACGTACGAAGCGCAGAATTATCGAGTACACGGGAGTACGTCACGCAGGCAGGTCGGTACTTAAGATCGATCGCGATTATCGTGAGCGAAATTATTTTCTATTTGGTAAACGGGAGGGATATGGGAGAAAGTATATGGAATTGACATATTCGCACGGAGCTATGTAGCTCAAACGTGTACAGATAGCGCGCACATGAGTCTTAACATGAGAGTCCATCTTATAGATATTTATAACTAATTAGATCTAAACGCACGAGTCCCTCGTCATCCAACGTTATCTCCTATCTTGTAACTTGCTGTGTCAAAACGCACGTGTCCCTCGTCGTGCAGGGATGTCTGCTATCTTGTAGATAATTGTGTTCAAAAGCTGGCATCCTTCGACGTCCAACGATGCCTTCCTGATTAAATCAGTTGAAAAATGACAAGCTGCGAAGAGAATACATTTATGTAAATATAAACACCAAGGAAATTAGAAGTGAGGCGAATAGAAGCCGTAAAGGGTAACCAAATGGAAGGAACAACCCATCGATGAGACAGGAGCAACTCATCCATGAAATAAACCAAAATTTAAGATAACAAACCAACGACGAAGGGATCTGGAAACAGATGTGAGGAGATTCTGAAACGAATAAAATGTTGGGGGATGATATACAGGTAGAGTGGTCAATGGCTATCGACTAGCCCGAAGATCCTGACAGTGACCATCTGTCACCACCACCTCACCAAGACCACAACCAAATAAACCTATAAAGGAAATATGTAGATTAGTCCTGAAAAAGAACTGATTATGAAGGGGAACGATGGGACATTAAAAACAACAAAGAAATATTTGAATGGAAGCGAGAAGATAGAACCGGAAAAAGGCGGTAATAAAATTGACTTACCGAAGCCTACCTGGCATAGACAGCTGCTCACCTCTGTCCATCGGTACGGTCGCCAAGGTCCCGCTGGTGATGTCCAGGAATCGCCTGGTCCAGACCTCGAAGTTTCTTGTCCGAGCTACAGCCGGTGAATACCTGAGCAGTCGCGCGGTAGCCTTTTTATATGACCCCAAATCGGTAGCCGAAATCGGATGAGGATTTTCGAATTTTGTCGCATGCCTTAATAAATTCTTCTTCTCTATTATAGTCGACATTTTTTTAACGTTCTCTGTTCTTATCGTATATGCATGGTTCAGGTAACTTGTTATCAACGATATTGATACGATACTACTGATAAATTCAACAGTTTATGCAAAATTTGTGACACCATTCACAGGACTTCTGAACCAAGGTATCCTATTGTACGCAACGTTTGGTCAAATTAAACGCATTAGTTTTCATGTATTTTTTCGGCTTGCGAATATATATTTTACAGTTCTGTCAATATGGAACGTCATCCTAATATTATTTCTGTATGCTATCTTCTTCAGAAATATCTGCAGAATACTCCATTACGAAGAAAATTCGTATTATATAAGAAACGTTTTATAAATACCTAAGAATATTCATAGAGAGCGTCCTCGGAGGTTTATTCTTAATTTCATAACTGTTTATAGTTATTCAGAACGAAAGATATTTTTAATCAGAGGCATTGGTTAACCCAGGATACTCTCATCTGTCTTGTAAGAAAAGAATGATCCTGCTTACGTTCTCACTGCAAATATTTGGATAAATGCACATTTTTTTAAGAAACTGAGGATGCTAGAAAAATTCAAATACGCATTCGCCTTCATTAAAGTAATCTCTAAAAGAATTGAGAAGTGGTTATTACAGATTTAATGAAAATTTATGACGTATAGAGCAGTGTTGCCTGACTCTATCTATTCCCATAAGAAGTTCATTTAATCACTGATACGAGAAATTAATAATTAGATCTTCTATCTCATTTTCATGCTTTCCATTTTTATTAGAAATTCATGCTCCGGGCAATTTGTTATTAACAGTAAACTTAATAATTCACACACTACTTGACTACAAATTTAATTGGCAGTACGATAATTCAGTGGCAAATGATATTTTCATTTAGTTAGCCAATGATGTTGGTAGTTCAGTACGCTCATTATCTTTTATAAAATTGTAATTGTTATTCTTATTTGGACTTAATGAATTAATCAAAGGCAAGGAATTTCTGCCACGATATCACGTTTATCAACTTTACCTTTATAATGTACCTATAACAACCGACTGAAGTGTCGTATTAATTATGCATCCTGTCCATAATGCACTTTCTATCCCGTTCGACTAATACTAATTAACCTATTTACACGGTAACTATATATATTTAAATATACGTTTGCATATAATTCACACTAAATTTACGGAACCCGAGAATTTATCCTATTGGTTGCTCCAATTAAACTGTTGTAGTAGATTCAGTGAACGTAAATTAAGAATGTCAATATAATATATAACAGTGTTTACATTAAGCTAGTCTTTAAAAAGAGTCAGGTGTATTCCTTTACCTGTTAATTTGACTGGTATCCTGAGAAATAGGTATTCAGGTAGCATCCGTAAACCAAGTGTTAAACACAACCAAATGTCAAACTACCATCTTCCCGCTTCACACCAACCTTACTCAAGGTGTACTTCCAATTTAACAAAGCCTTTTACCCTAGACACCACTCACACCTTCCATTAGTGTTCTCCACTGACGAATCTAGTCCCTCCTCATTCTCCCAAAAATTTAGACGAAAAATTTCTGATTTATTCCTCTGAGAGATGTTCTTCCACTACACATTGCTATATACATTCCCAGATGACACTTTATCGTTTATCCGGTTCTGATTTCATAGCCTTTCCCCGTAATTAATCCAATTTACCATCTACTTAGCCAGTGACGTCGAAATACGTCACGAGAATGAGGATTGATCCTTCTTGCACAGGCATGATTGGGTGAGTATCGCGGTACGCTCTAGAAGCAACGAGATCTTTAAACGCGGAGGAGAAATGTACCGTTCGTGGTCAAACGTGTGAGTGTGATAAGCATTAGCCTGTCTCAGTTTGAGCAGAGCGACTTCGAACGAAGTTTCTTGTACCTGTTCACGTGCTTGTCAGAAGCACTAGTGCTGGAAACCTGGCATTAAGCCAGGATTCGAACCAGTACGTCGAGCCATGTACGTGGATCCTGCTTTCGACAATGATAAATACAATATGAGCCAAGTGAGTCTCTATATCGCTGCTATAAAAATCTCTGCAGTTCTTTACTTCGTTTTCTTGCTTTCGAAGATGTAAGACACGAGAGTGTTTATCAATAATTTCCTTTCCTTCATAAATCAAAATTTTTATCCTCGAATAGCGTTTCGCTATGGTGTGAGCACATAGTTGTGAACCAGAAAATATTTTCATGAAGGAAAAGGTTAAGGAAATTGCATTTGTGTATGATATTAATGAAGAAGGTGGCACACTTGTAGAAATTATGTGAATAAGAAGTCGCAGATTCCACGAACCGCAATTTATTGTAGAAATGCACATGAAATTTAGGTCAGCAGGTACTATGGGATGAAAAGTCATGGGAAGGAAAGTAAATCAATTTCGCCTATTAAAAAGCTTATATATAGAAGAATCTAATAAATAAAACCATAGAATTTGTAAAAGTATAATTTTAAATATGAAGATACAATTAGGGTAGACATGTACTATAATGTTAATGTAAGTTACAGACAAAGCATACCATTATATGCGTTTATATATGAAATATATGTTTCAAAAATATCTCGTTTCAAAAATATGAGTGAAAATGGCACATATCGTTTGTACATTTTGCATTTGTTTACGTAGGTCCTATTATTCCATCACCCACACAAATTTTTCTATATCTTTAAAATAAGATATTTATTCCTCTCCTACAATTTTCCTATTATATTCCCTTCGTTACGTAATATTTACATGGTGCTCTATGTATTTCTAATGCTGCAGTATTATTTAAAATTATTTTTCACAACTTACTCTCACGAGAAATTTATCAAAACTTTCCCCACCACTTCTACCTCCAGAACATATTCATTAATCCGCAATCTGTTATGTATCTTTATGCTCATTAGCCAGTAACAATGAAGACACTGAAAAAGGTAGCACTTCATGGAAACTCGCAAATATCTTTAATCCTTTTTTTCGAAACAATGTTCTTATTTCAAAAATATCTGCCAATGCTGTCATCTGATTGAGTTCGCAATATACCGAAGAAATGAATATGTTTTCAAAGTACAAAGGGTTAATTGTTATTTCCATTGCTGTAACTGGCAGGATTCACCCCAGCATTATTACCCGTCTTCCAAAAAATTTCTTCGCTGTATCCAGCTGAGTTCAATTCTGCAGTCACTATGTATCTGTCCAAGTATCACCGCACAATAAACTGGATGTAATCGATACGCCAACAGCATCCTCTACATAGATTTATAGTAAGGTTACAGTGAATGTGTGGCAATAAGGCTTATCGAAATTTTGATCTTAACTTGGTCTAGTTGAGCAAAGGATGGTGAACGAGTATGCACTGAATGGTGGCATGGATATGATAACTGATCGCAGTAGTCGATTCCACGTGAAAAGATAAAGCAAGTTTGAGGAATAGATTGTGGAATAAAATGTGCTGCTTATCCTTTTTTTCGTTTTCGAGAGGCGGACGATTGTAAGGTCGGGGATTCGAAAACGAATGCTTATATGCGCTGTGGAATTTCGATTCTGTTTAGGTTTTACAGTTATTCGGCAGTTAACCATTGAATATAAGTGCCTCATGTTTAGAAATTGATTGCTTCACTTAAAAGTTGATGTAGATGGTAGAGATTTCTTTATCGATGAAACTGTGCCTCGCATTTTTTCATTTTTCTTAGGCATTCTCTGATGAGTGTGCCTCAGCAGTGGATTCGAGACGTAAGATTAGTATGCGAATATTTGTGCGAGTGTCTGTTGTACAACATTGGAGCTTCCTGGCCGCAACGTGTGCCTGAATAATGTATACGCATCATATCAAGTAATTTAATGAAAATAGGTAAGTATAGATAGACCTGAATTTACTTTAATAATGAATATCAATAATAATTTTGTTTCAAGAAGATATTTTATAACTAAGTATGGAAAGAGTATATCAGGTATGCGATATTTTAGCGTGCATGTAGTTCTAACGTTAAGCTTCATTTTATTTCATACAAATCCGTGATATAAAGTTTACATAAAGAAAATTATATAAATGTATGTCAAGCTTCGTTTAGAGGTATAGATAACTTCGTACTTGGATAATTTTCTATTTTAATATTATATGTTAGTGTGTATCCTTCTAAAGTATCTGTTGGGTTAGAAAATACGAAACTTTCAATAGTAGCCGGTATATCTGTTACGTTTTTTTAAATAACATGGATGTTACAATTTTGATCTCAGCATCCATTATTTGATTTTTCAGTTTCGTATCTTTAGTATCTTCTGTGTGAAATATCATGTTAGACTAAACGCTTTTTGTGATTCAACACGTATGAAGATATCACGAGAAATGTCCAGAAATTTCAATTTCCCTTAATTTTATTAATTTGATATCTTTTATTCGTTCATTGGGAATATTCCAATATTCTAAAGTAACAGCACTATTATCCTAGTATACTAATATCTCCTTATTGTCTTGTGCTGTAAGAGAGAAAATAAAAGTAGATAGATGTAGAAGCAGGTTTGTGGGTACAAAGATGTAAGTTTCTTAAGAAATAGAATTATAAGCTCGTAAAATTAAGTGAAAATGCCTTTAATTAATTATTTGTTACGCATTTGATAGGGCAGAAAATAATTTAAATTTCTAAATTAAATGTTAGGACGTGAAATTCATACTTGACATATTAAATTTAGAATCTGCTTTCCTGCAAAGGAAAGGCTTATAATATTTTCCTCCTCTCATTACTTATAATGAAGCAACATTTTCCATATCATGAACAATATCCAGTATAAAATGCTTCCATATGACTTGATAACGACCATTTCACACCACGTGATATTTTGTAGAAGTGCAAGGGTGGTACTATGCCCAGCTTACCTTTAATATGTTGATTCCCTGATTATTGCGGTATATTATAGTGAATTTTCGTTCTTGAGTACTTAATAATTAAATGAGTACATTTGTACATTGTCGACTGTCGTTTAAATGTGATTCTTGCAATTCTTGATGAATATTTATAAGGATTTAAAGCAGGGCCTGGTGTTATATCGTAATAATGGCAAAACTAACCTAGGTTGAGTGCAATAAAATCGTTTAATAAAATAAATACATAAATCTTTGCTGCTCCGGTATTAATAGTAAGGATCGAGATTTTCCAAATGGAATAAGTCTTCAATGAATCAATTAATAATACGTTTAATAATAACAGATGGTAGTAAAATTTCTATAGACAGGATTTCAATACTTTTATTTTAATTAGCAATCAATTCCATTAGAAATTCCTTATTAAATAAGAAGCTGAAGGTATAGGAATGATAAGGGACAGAACAAAATATTAATTTTCGAAATAGAATTCTGATATATTTTCTGCAATTGCAGTTATGCCTTGTCGTAATATTAGTTGAGATAATTGATTGTGTTTCTATTGAATGAATCCTGAAGTTCGTGAAAAACGTGAAGTTAGTTTCAACTTTCTTTCTAAACTTCATCGTTACATATACGAAATTGAAATGTGAAATAAAATATAGTATGACCTAAAAATATCATGCATATTAGTATTACTGATAATATAAGCAATAACTTAGGAGGATTCGTTGGTACTTATTTACTCTAAAAACACATTATTCTTTTCTTCCTTATTCATTAGATACTCATTGCAATTTCTTATTACAAGGTCTGCAAAGGACCAGATATCCAATTTTAACTTCCCAAATAGCTATCTCATTATCATATTCGTCGAAGATTAATTACCCTGAATAAACTCAGCCTACAATGGACAAAGCAGACGTCCTCCATAGTGATCACTTTATTTCTAGGAAAAGTATGTACAACTTTCAGCGAAAGTAGAATATGAGTCGCTTTTCTTCATGTGTTTGATTAAAAAGATTACGAAAACATAACTTTAATATGCCCTATTCTTCAACATGCCTCCATTCCCCTTCATTAATTTTTTATACGTTACATGGATTCACTTCTCCCTCATTTCGCATGTAATTCTTCGCATCTCTGACGTTCTAACAGACTTTATAACAGAACGCATATGATAACATTCGAAAAACCGGTAACTCGTGTTCCGGTATGAAGCGTTGTTAAAAATCAGTGCTTATATTCCATTTTAACTCTCACATTTTCGTCTCTATTTATCCCCATCTGATTATTACAACTTTCAAAATTTTCAGTACATAATATTGGAATAAAGGTTGAATACCGGATTAAATTTTTGACATTACAAACGTAGATGTTAACAAATATCAATTATAAACAGTTTATGCATACTTGAGCAGATAGCAGTGCCCTAAATTCTAGGTAGTTTAAGAAAATAAACTTTAAGAAGGTATAAATATTTAGGTTAGACCTAAAGGAATAAATTCTTTAAGAGAATGAATCTTGAACAGAGTAAAGGAAGTGTACGACATAAATTAGGGTAAATATATAAATACGGGAATAGTTGTTGTTAGTATATTTTATTTTCCAAGCATAGGGAATCTGATGAATAATAAACGATAAGCATACATACCCTCGGCGTCTAATTTATAATGCAGGACGCACGGTGATTTTTCGCCTCAGCATCTTCGCCGTGACGTGTCATCCAAGAACCTCCAAACCCCATCAAAGAAGCATGACTTGTCAAACTCACCGCTTAATGTGAACATGCACTTGCTTCCAGCAATTCCTTAACTCCACCAGTTCGCGCGACTATATTTCCCCTTCACCAACTCCTTGTGCTATGTCAAGGTGAAAATTTCTTAATGTAGGCTGAAGTCACAATTTCTTACCTTTGGAAGCTTATATTCAAAAGGTGAATCGATAAAGGATATATTTCATTGTTGCATCGATACAGGAATTGCTGTTCCTTTCGCGAAGTATAGAAATTCCGACTTCAGTCTGGAAATAATTGGACGTTCCTTTTACAAGATAAAATAGTAATTTCTGAACTTTTAAAATTAATTTTGGGTAAGGAGTGGGGAGCGATGAAAAGTATACTATTGCATAGAGCAGAAGGAGATGTTTTGAGAAAAATGACACAAAATACACACGGTGCACGCAAATTTCTTTAGCTTGAAGCAATCAAATATCCTGTAGTTGTAATCAATAGCCCTTATCCGTTAAGGAACTGAATTACGAATTAGAACAGTGCCTACATAATTGAAGTCAGAAGCAGCTATGAGCATTTGTTAATGGCGAAAATGTTTGAAAATTGAGAGACAAATAAATTGGTATTTAATTTCAAGATTTATAATAAAATATTAACATAGATTTTAAGTAACATATGTATAACTGATATAAATTAAGAGGCAAGCGAATTAATGTATTCAATCTACTATAACAATGGATTTACCTTCCATAGGCATCTTCCGATATTATTTATAACAACACTATATCCTCAATGTTGACTAATGACGAACTTTAAACCAGTCACTTAGCACAGTATTTTCAATAGTACGAAGAATATTTCAAATTGTCTTCTGTGCCGCTTAGTACTCCTTTTCTACCTTTCATCTCTAAGTTCGTCGATTATCCTTGATTCCCAATTTTTTCCAAAAAACGGGCGACCCTTTTTCAGATTTGTGACAATATTTCTTGTCCCCAATGTTGAATAATTACGAATTTGAAATCAGTCATTTATAGCATGGTAATTTCAATATTAAAAGATTAATTCAAAATTTCTCCCGGCAGAAATGAATTTCTTTCATTGCGTCTGGCACAACGTTTGAAACTCTCGCTCATAAATATGTCGATTATCCTCGTTTCTCAATTTTTTCCCATAAGAGGTCAATGTTGAGTAATGACGAATTTTGAATCAGTCATATATTGCACAGTGTAGGATACTATTTCAGAAAGAAATCACGAATCGGCCACTTCCAAGAAAAACAACTTATAAACCGGTCAACGTTATCTAGAAGTAAAGGAAGAACTATTTTGAGTAACGAAATTATGTTATGCGCTCCCTACGTTGAAGTGTAACGTAGATTAGGGAAAGCATAAAAGCGTGGCCCTTGAGGAGCAAAACAAAGCACACCGAATTCGATTGTAAATTAGTGTGCGTCTTTGTGTGCTTTCGTTCAGTTATCGTGGAGCTTCCTTTCTTAGTTAAAATATTTTTATGAGTTATGAGCTTGTGTTATTCCGTTCTTGACGTTTTGTCACCACTTGGTGCCTCAAAACCAGTTTTTGCCACCGTCCAATCGTAATTTCAACACTAAGAAGGTTAATTTCAAGTTTCTCCGTGAAGAAAAGAATTGCTTCCCTGCCACTTGGTATTCCACTTCAACTTGTCAGTTCTACATCCATCGGTTGTCCGCGTTTCTCGATCTTTCCGTACAGATGAACGATCCTCGTCTGGCATAGTTCGATATCATCCCGTAACGTTCCCTGTCCTCGTCGCGGAAGTTCGGCCAAGCTACAATGATCACCGCGCGTCCAATCGCGCAGAAGTTTCTAATGCACGCTCTTAAAACAGCACCCACATGCTCCTAACCCTGGTAGATCCGACGCTAACGAAACTGCATCTAGCGTTTCTTCCCTCCTGAATATGCATCGGGTAAGCACAGGTGGCGTAAAAGTGGATCACAAGGACCAGCGGGTAAATAGAGCCAACTTTCTCGCAAGATCGACGCCGCCCTAAATTGTTCCAGCAAAGAAATCGACGTTGCCGTTCATTGAAAGCTTATCTGCGGAATAACATGACTCTTGGTAGATAACATTATTCGGCCGTATTAAAGGGAAACTATTTTATATCTGCCTGCGCCGCGGAGAACTCCATTAATTGACGTTAAAATACAGAGAACTATCGTTTGTGTGCACAAGGAGTGCGAGGAAATAAATTTGCAATTGCAAGGAGAGGGTGCTTTCGTTGACTTCCTATCTATGAAGTGATCTGAGAGGTCTTTGGATTTTAATATGAAACTAGGCTTGCCATGAATGGTCCAGTGACTGGCGAACGAAAATTGCGGAAAAATGGACTGAATGGAAATAATGGAGGATTGATCATATTAGAGTATTAGAAGAAAAATCGGGATATTAAGTTAATATGCAATTTTTAATTAAATGTTTGAGAAGAGGCAATAATGGTCCATTGCCGATTGAGTATTAAAGGGAAATATTTCTGATTCGTGTAGATATAAGGTGTGGCAGAAAATGTATTTGCTTTCTTTTATCTGTGATTAGGCAGCAGTAAGTGGGAAAGTAAAATATCATGTAAGATATAGAGGGAAATGGAAACGTTATATTTGATATGGATGGATCTCTAAATTTTACTTCTTATAGTTATCGATAACGTTGTGGAATATGTAACGGAAATTAAAAATAATACACCCTCTATTTTTAAATTCCCATTCTTTGTTGTAACTTCTTCCGTAATAGAGGATTAATCAAGGTAATTTTAATTAGGGCATTGCGTCTTTTAGGTATACGCTACGAGATTAATAAAATATTATTATAAATATTCCGAATCTTCCCGTGTTTCTTTTAAATTTCTTATGGGGTTGTGTAATTTTTCAACCTTTTATTCAAATATGACGTTAAAAGCCGGCGAAGATAGTTTAGAGGCTAAAAAAATCTTGTTTTCGGTGTTTTACGGAAATCCACCAAAAAACTGCACCTGAGTACAGTATACATGTGCAATATTAATACATCATTCCGTCTGAACAAAACTCAAAGTTAACAATTTCGGACACAATTGCTGGGATTGATCGTACCAATTATTCACAGACACGATGAAGCATTGCTACTCCAGTCACAGTAGTTTGTAATAATTATAATAATAATGTTTCCGGAGAAACTGCCTCTAAATTTTGAATAATTGGGACGACAAATTTTCAAAATAGACGAAACAAAATAGGCATGTATATTCATGGAAATAAGCGTAGCAGGAGGATGATGCAATTAATGGTCCCGTCAAGCCCGGCGCGAACTTATTCATTTGCAGCAGCCGAACGTATTCAAGTCACTCATATTTTTGCAAATCGCGAGTTTTCTCGCGTGTTTTTCGCACATTGAAGAAAATTAATAGTACACGCGCAGTTTCGTTTGAAAACCGCGGGAAGGAGGCGACGGATTGAGCCTTGTTTAACGGCTAACACCTCTATTTCGTAGAGTGGAACACGCGTGCCGGAATCCATGCTGCTCTCATGCGGGCAATGGTGATCGGTCCAAATAATCCAAACCATCGCTCTTATGGAGCACCATAACATATTCCTAGTCGCTAGTTCTTGTCGTGTTTATTAGGCTCGCCGTTCCACAATGGAAAAATATTTTCTTTCGTTTGCGGACGCTACGCGTCCTACCGCAATGGCATTACTATATTCCTGCGTCGTTAGCACGGTATTTGCGTCAAATATACTTTTATAGAGATAACTGGATGTCTGGCAACCTGTTTCTCCGCTCAATGACTTCTCATTGCATGCAACCAAGTGCAAAAGTGGATCTACGCTACCATCTCATTTGAGCTGTTGCAACTTTGCTAGGATATAATCTTTGCGTAGAATAATATTTGCGGGCCTGATATAAAGGGCAAATCCGTACTCGTACGTCCTTCGACAGAATTTTCACTCTGATATCCTCGTCGTGGAAAACGGAGACGGGCGTTCGGTTAAAAGATTGGGAAATCCTTGTGGTGTATGTTTCCCCTCAGAAATCCTATTCTGGGCTCCATATTGGGTATACAGGGCGACTGAAGTATTCAGTTTGCAGAAACCGCATGAAATTTAATATACCATTTTTGACTGCTTGGTAATTTCTTTCCGAATAAATTATTTTACTAAACTCCGATTCTGTTTGTTATTACTTCAAAAACCAGGTGGAATTTTACTTGCTTTCATTCATTATGACTTGTGCGTGCTATAGGAGATGGATACAGGGTATACTCTACCAGATAGATTTTTTAGACAGTAACGTGTCACTGGTATGCTCTTCATTCAGTCTGAAATCATTTAGAAACGAGAAATTTCCCGCTAACTCTCGTCGTGTTACTTTGGTGATTTTACACCCCGTGATCTGATGGAAATGCAAAAAGGACACTTTTTTCTTGAAACTATCGGTGTTCGAATTTTTACAAATTTCCAGCAAGGGACTGTCTCTGTCTTCTACAGAAAAGCAGCCTAAATACAGGTTCAATACAAGGATGCGAAGGTGAGACTCACGGAAGTATGCAAACGATATACATGGTAGCGTATGGCGTTAACCGCTTACTTTACGATAAAGAGTCCAACTCGTCTTGAATTTCTCATGCTAACTACCATAAATATCAATTGCACTTGCATTATACCGAAGTTACATGAAGCGTATTTTAACGTCCGCGTAATTTCAATAAATCATCTAAACACGCATTGTTTTGCTCTGAATAAAATGGGATTGTAGGTTGCCAATTAAAATTCAAGAATAAAATTATGCTCAGTTCCACGTAAATAAATCATGGCGTAAGGAGTTAAGGGAGCAATGTGAGAATTAACAATAATTATATAAAACCTACCTATGTTCAAATCCAAAACCTTTTCCAAGCGTTTAGCATGAAATTCCGAACTTAACCGATCATTGCCTTTGTCACATGATTGCGTGGAGTTGCGATCAGTATACGTTAAATTAATTTATCTATATTTATCCGAAATCTTTTTTCCTTTCCTCATCCGTGGGTCGTACAGCCTGTGGTAGATATAGCGTTAAGTTTCAAAGAACGATGTGTGGATTGTCGGAATAAAATAATTTCTCGCGTTAATTGGTACATGGTTTCTCGTTTACTGATTTATGATGTTTCACCGAATTTTCAGTTCGTATTATTCGAATCGCCATTCTTCCGCAACGATGGAGCCGCCAAGGGCAGAGGGTTGTCACAGCTCTCGGTCGATGAATCTCTTTCCTCCGTCTAACTCAAACACCTCCGCGCCTCCTTGCCACGATAAGCGCTTACTGCAGCGTAACGGGAGTATGTAGCGCACGTTTCAGATTATCCTGACGACAGTGCATAATATTAGCGTCATGATGCATCCAGCGTTTCCACGTTCACCTGTCGAACGTGCGCGTGAACGAAGATACACTGCTTCGCGAATTTAGTTTGAATGCATTCGGCATTCGTTCGAGACGGAAAACCATGAAACAGAGGATATACTTCGACGGGCAGCAATACGAGAACTTCCTCGCGTTAGTTACTCCACCGGCGATCCCTCCCTTGGTATTCTTGCAAATTTTCTTCATCCCCTTCCTTCCTGTCTTACCGGAATACATGTGGAAGGACGGTTTGCTTATGCACATGGCTTGGATTAGTTGCTGGATTCGTAGTTCTTGGTAAATTTGTTAGATGCATGGAGGTGCTATGCAATTTCTTATTTTAATGCATATTGACCGGTGGATTGAATTTGCTGTTCAAGTTGTTATTCTAATTGCTATTCTTAACAGAGTATTTTAATTATTCCGCTAAAATGACTTAAAAAATTGGTTAACCAAACAGATAAACTAGAAGATTTGGTCGGCCTCTTGAAGTATTGATCAATATCGTTGTTTTATTAAAGTCAAGTATATTTATTTACGTATTTATTTGCACGGTGTTAACCAATGTGAAAAATGACAAGAAGATTATTTCAGTGAGGCATAAAGCTAATGGCACTGGAGAAAGGTAGAAGTAGGGTATGGAAATAAAAATGGAAACAAAAATATACTAATACACGAACGAGATGTATAACAGAATTGGAAAAAAGAATTTTCTACAGAGAAGTGCCACATTGTAGCTGTTTTACAGGGTAAAGCTGTCGGCTAAATTAATCTAGGTTAATGTAAGTGTTTCTAACTTTAATAAGCATTCTATAAATACGTGAATGGTACGCAAAAGCGGTACTATATTGTTGTGTACGGAAAAGGATGTATCGTTTTGAATGAAATGTAGGCACATAGTTTGAGGATTTTTCCAATATATCAGGATAATTTGCAAGGCCAATGAGCACTTTATAGACAAGAAGAGAAGGATTTATCGTTTTGAATAAAATGTAGGCACATAGATTGAGGATTTTTCCAATATATCAGGATAATTTGCAAGGCCAATGAGCACTTTATAGACAAGAAGGGTATTAGAGATGTCTCTCCTCCATTCCAACGTTGCCACATTGGTTAGTGCGAGTATGAAGTCATATATATGACAGTAAATGAACTTGGGTTGCTCAATGTGTCGTGAAGCTAAACGTAGGAACTGGTATGACACTCTTCCTAAAGAGACAACTTGCAGTTTAATGTAAAGAGCCAGGGTTCCTAGAATTCTGTGCCAGACAACTTTGATTACTGTTTAATACATTGCTTTCATTAATGTTGACCATTAAATTGAACTGACTAGTGTATTGGCATTCAATGCTTTGTTATAATCAATTAACTAGCCCAGATGTATACCATTCACTTTTTTGAACTAGTGTTATACTGTCATTTGGGACATAACATTTCCATCACTATGAATTCTGCTTTATAGAAATAGTTTTCCAATTTCCCGCCAGAATTGTTAGTAATTATAAGTTTTTACGACGTTCCACATATTTAGGGACCTACTGAAAGCGTTAGAATAAATATTTTATCACAGCCAAATGTAGAAGTTGAGCGCTGTCCAATGATATCTTATTTCTACATCTTTCAATAATATATGAATTTTATAATGCAACTATCTGCATTATGTCATTATAATATAGCTTAAACCTGACAGAAATCTATTCACATTATCCCTAAAGGATGTACTCAAGTATAAAGATATTCACAAATTACGTAAAAATATATTTCCGAAACAACCGCCGAAATCAGGTTACCCATTTCACGTTGAGCGTCCATTTATTTTTCACAGCATTTACGCAAACGCATAATTTCTCTGAATTACTTACTTCCCGCTAGAGTTATCATTTAAAAAATTCATTTTCTAATATAAAGTACTATTCTCTGTACAGATATCGTCAAAAGTGTCTATTATAAATTGTGAGGTTTTTAACTGATACCTCGTTCAGTATGATTCGTATCCCGGTTAAATCCAGTTTATTCCGTTTACCTTAAATCATCAAAATTGAATTACGTTCCCTTGTTCTTTATGGAAATTATTGAACACTAGGAGAAAGGGTAAGCCTATGTAATAGTAAGATATGAATACCACGCAAAATAACGCTTGGGAGTGCATTAACCTCGCATGGATATAAATGGCGAGTGTGAAGGTGCTTCGAATTGAATGCAATTGCTTGCATTCTATACTAAGGAATCGCCTGGCATTTCCAGGCAGAAGACTTAATTAAACAATTTCTACCTGAAATATTAATTGGAATGCTTGGTAATAAGCTATGTGTGGCACGCGACGTGAATAGTATCATTGAACGTAATTGAAGCAAAATTAAGGTAAGGTAGACTTAAGAAAATAATTCAGGACAATTAATAACAGCTACCGTTAAAACTACTCAATGTAGTGACTAAAACAATAAATGAAGGTGAAAAATGTCTTTTCTGGCATTGCTATAGCCTCTTCAAAGATGTAATAAGATACCGTTCAGAAAAAGTTGCCTGGCTTTGCCTTTACGTGTGCAAACTTGGAATAAATTAGAAATGTTTACGAAAATTCGTCGTAATATGTGGAACACACTGAAGTAACGTACAGATAATTAAGTGGTGATCTACACTGCGAGGACTATGATAAAATAAAAGAAGATAAATATGTAATGAATATTCCCCAACGAAATAACATAGCACCATTATAAGTGGTAAAGGATATTCGCATACAAGAAGTACCAATGGAAAAATTGTCAATGCAGACGAAGCGCTTAGTGCGATGGAAAATCAGCGAGTAATATACATAGAAGTATCATGACAATAATACAAAGGAAATGTCAATCATTAAAGTAAAGCTCACAATCTAAAGGTCCAATAAGTCTCCATACTCAAATCGTGAAAAGACGTCTCAAGATAATTGCAATGTTAACAGGTTTGTTCAGCTTAAGTGACGACAATATAATAATAACAGAACTAGAGGCAACTTCACGTGAGATACGGAAATGAGGTACACGTTATTTCCTAATTTCATTGCACCATAAATGTCAACAACCGGATTCCGCGAGTGCAAACATGAAAAGTTTCGGATTGTTACGTGCCCGCCGCGAAGAAAATTTCCCAGCGCTTATGGTCAATGTCAATAAACGAGAAACTCAAGGCAACAGAGTGCCGAGTGGACCATCACTGGAGCGCGAAGAGCGAGGGTCGTAAGACGAGAAGGCGTGATTGGCCCACGAGCGAGGCCTAGTTTCATCGCTTTCCACTATGTCTCACTGAGTCGCTTCGATGCGGTCGGCAACGATGCACTTAGAAATGGGAAAGGTTTTTTGGCCTTTACAAGTGGCTTTCGCGCTGGAAAATCAGATACACATGTCCAGCGACAAGCGGCGGGACGGTGCAGCGATTGGAAGATGGCCAAATATGTATATACAACGCTATCGGCAACACGCGTACGTTGCTGCATCACCGGACACCCGTACCATATTATAGCAGGTGTTCAACCGCGCCGCACAATAAAAAGCACCGATTCCCGAACCACTAAATTTCACGCATTCACGTCGCTCTGGCGAAAAGCGGCGGCACGCAAAATGCATCGCAACAGGAACCGACCGCTGGTAATTCCTATTATATACAGAAGGGAATTCGGAATTGATTTATTTGCATATCATAAGCACCTGATTCGCCGACCATTCATTTTTCTCTTGCGACTGCAGCGCGAGCAGTGAGTTATATTGATGCCGGGACCATGGAATTACTAGTGAGGGCGCGTTAGATGATTTTTCGACATTAAGGAATGTCTGATGTCGGAGCGTGGTGTTGGTTTAGGTTGTTACATGTGCTTGGTGAATGTAATTATATGGTTAGGGAATGGGGAGTAATCGGTTTCAATCGAATTATTACTTATATGTGTATTCCAATGTGAAAACCTGGACCGTCTTGGGAGTCGAAGGGAGAAAGCTTGTTGACCATTGCTATTTGGATACGATTAGTTGCGTACGTTTGGATGAACTTTATTGAGATGATGAATAAATCGTATGAGTGAAAGCAATAGTCGGAGTATGGAAAGTAACTAATTTACAAGCGATTATTCTGAATATACGTATTAACGGAGTATCGTCAACATGGAGCATCTTCTATTCTGAAATTTGTTAAACTTGTTCGGAGGTAGAATGCGATCCATTTACTGATTTCCATGGATTTTGATGGAACTGGGTAATAGGTACCATGTCTGGTAAAGACAGCGGTAAATGATATTTCGGTTTGTGTGCTTATTCTGCGATCACTTCAAACCGTGCGCCTATGCTTCCAATAGTATAGTCTTCCTATGTTGTATATAATTAGATGGCAGGTAAAGAAGGGAACCATTTTGAAGATCTTTCGATACTCAGGTAAGGTCGAGGGATGAAGAAATACAGATAAGGTGGATGGGAAGTACCTATATATCATTTCAAATTTGGGTTTCATTATGTGATCGGACGATTTGACAAATTGGTAAAAAATTATCAACTGTGCAATTATTAAAATTAAAGTTGAAGGCAAAAAAACTTCATATAACGTTAGAAAACAATTGACAACAAATGTGCACGATAAACTTCATTCGATGGCACAGAGACCACCTAGTGTCAAAAAGCCTCTCTTGCAGCGAGTCATACATATTCCTTCAAAAAATTTTATGAATTCTGCATAGATGCATACAAATTACAGTACACAATAACCAATTAGACGCTGTATTCAAAATCCAAAGCTATTTTGCAATTTCTCGTTATGTTCTCACAGTCAGTCCATACTTTTGTATACAAATTGAAATAAAAAGACGGAAAAAAATTTCCATCACGCGGAAATTAATACCGAGAGATGCGCATGCGATTCTTTGAAATATTAATGACGGGACATCGCTTTTGGCCACAAGGAAAGCCATTAAAGCGTCAACAAATGTTTCATGATTGGAAAATCCATTTCGCATAACGTAGCTGGAAGGTATGCAAATCTCGAATGCATTCGATCCCATCAGGCTTATTCATACCCATCCAGCTGCATTTTGTTCACGACAGTGTATCAATGCCTTCGATTAGATTACTTGCCACGGATATCTGATAATATGGAAACGTCATTCATCAAAACTCCCCCGAAATGGATAACAGATCACTCTGCAGTTTGAACGAACTACGGTATTCCCCCGGCAAACAGTCAGTTCACCCTTGCTATGGTTCCGCGGTGTATTCCTTGGAAATCGCTTGTGTGCGAGATTATGAATAATTAGAAGAACAAGGGATAATTTTAAACGTTACACAGGACATGAAAATATAAACCATTAGTCGCTACTTTTAATAAAAGAAAATTGGTTTTCAAGTACAAATGACCGAAGATAAAGTTATTTATTATTAATTACCTTATTCTATCTGTAGGAAGTTTCTTTTGTAGCAGGAGGTTTACATTATGTTCCTTTGAACTAGATAATATCAGGTCAAATTTGGAAGTTGAATATAAAAATACGAATTTTTACGTTTTTACGCTATCCTTATTATAAAATTTGACCAATTTCTTTGTTACTAGAAGAATTTTTCTGTCATAAGATAGTTCTCCTCGAAGAATAGAATTTGTAATTGCAATACCATACAATTTAACTTACGATATTTCAAATGGTTATATTCCTCATCAGTATACAGTTTGCATGTTCCAAGGGGTAGAATTTTATGGGCTGAACGTAAGTATCAAGATACGTATTGTAGCGGAGTAACAAGCATGCGGGTAAAATAAGCAGGAACGAAAAACGCTGTGATTAAATCAACAATGGAACACAAGTTGAGAAACTGAATAGGTTTGTTACTGGCTAGGGAGGGGTGGCCGTTGGCTGTCATTAGGGCTGTTCCTCCAATTTATTAATGTACTTTCTCATTCAAATGTGCTATTCGCGGTATCGCATAGGACATAACGGCTCTTGGGTGTACATCATCGTCTGATTATGTATTTTAATGTGTGCATTAACGTGTTGACGCTGGCGCCAGAACCAAAGGTCTGCTCCGTTGGACGGCAACAGAAATCACTCTCTGCTCCGTGGGGAAGCGCAGCGCCAGATTATATTAGTCAACGTAATACCCTCGTGGCAATACCGACAAGGTGAGGCATATAAGTCTCGACAAGCTATAAACGAAATTGAAATTAGATTTTGGTCGTCACTCTCAGTTTTTGAGTGAATTTGTTTTGAAGAAAAATCGCAATTTGTCAAATTTCACTATAATTTATAACAAAACGACAGAAGCTGTACGATGCCGGTTGCATTCAATGATTTCCGTGCACCCTATTTAATATATTCATATACAATAGTTTGGTAGCATCAATTTGCATATACTCGAAGATGTTATATACATATCATGGGGCAAGCTTTAGGCCTAATTTTGGAACACTCTTTACAATTTCTCTCGAAAAGTAGAGGTCTGACGGAAATTGCGACCATCGCGCGCTATTCTATGAATATTTTACTATAAGAAACAACTATAGCGCGTATCAAAGAATTTTACAACTTCGTACGAAAAGAAATAGCCATGCACGTTTGACGGAGAACCATAGCAGGCGCATGGATTGCGCACGGCGAAAATTGTGTTAGGACGTAGTGCAAGCTTTAGTTTTAATTTGTGTCTAGTGCGAACGGAAATTTCATTGAACCCACGACTGGCGGCTACCTGGCCCTAGCACTTGAGGCACGATTAACTTTCTGTATGGAAGGAACCTCTATGGTATGTGTTGATAGGACTCCGCCGTACAGTTTTGTTTTCAAATATTTTGGTCGCCGGAGGAAGATTTACTGCCAGGCTAAGTGGCCGTGGAATGTCGGAAGATTTTCTAGAATTCGACTTCCATTCCCTTGATAGATCGCGTGTCTCAGGGTACGCGACCTTTGACCCGCCTCTGGACCTTCGGCGCCACACGCAGACGTTTAGGGCCGCCCACGCATTATGAGTGAGATCACTGACATTTGGGGGACAGAATACACAACAGCCGTCAATTTTTGAATATAATGTGCGACTCTGTAACTGGGGATGCTCATTGAGAATTTGGTGTAAAACGCGTGGTTTTCTCAGAGATCAGATTTGAAAGCAATTGAAGTAGAGCGTAGTTGGCATGCATTGAGAAGCATTCTGGGCTGTGAGATGACCCCATGCGGTGCGTGGCCAGTAAGGTTCTGACGTAAAGTGTATCCTGAACACACATTTCTTCCAGTAAGTGTAAACGTAGGTTTAATTTTCCTTTCTCCTTGAAAGGCGGTTAATATTTTTCTGTTATTTTTCCTGTACATCTAAATAACAGATAGATACTTGGAGATGGATATCAGTCATTCACCTGGTGAATCAATCATTGGAATCAGGAGAAATGTACAATGATCGCAAGTACTGCCGACCACTGGAGACGCGGCAAGCAATGACAAGGAAACGTCGGCTAATGAACTGGATGAAAATGCCACGGAAGAAGAAGATTTCGACCCGGATTTAGATGAACAGGATCTTAATGACGGGTGGCAGAAAATAAAGGAACGAGATGCAGCCACGAATGTACGCTGGGAGGAAGAAGGATTGTTATTTGATGACATGGACGGCGACGATCATGTTTCCTCGCATAAGTAGTTCGTCACAGGCTGCATATTAGCAATGATCATTTAGGAATCAAATGATTATGCCATACAATTCATGAACAACTCTGCATCCAGCAGCAGAAAACAGTAACTCGCCTGGATGCTTGTTACAAAAGAAGAAATAAACACAATTATTGGTATCCTGCTTATCATGGTTGTAGAGCGTCTACGTGAAATTAGATTAAATTGTTCGCAGGAAGACATGTACTCGCACACACGTATAAGGAGCTCGATGAAACACGATCGCCTTTTATCCATACTGAAAGATTTACATTTTTTCGGCAATATCACTGCTAGAACTGAGGACCGTTTTTATAAACAGGGACATATTGTTGATGCAATCGTCCACACGCTTAAGAGTAATGTATAACTTGATAGAAGTATCTTAAGCCACAAGCAATATTTCCGAAGGAAGGACGCCACAGTAGTCGGTAATATATTCCAGGCAAGTGGCATAATTATGCGATAAACATGTATAAACTGTGCCTTCGGAAAAATACAAACTCAACATTTATGTTAATGCCGGACCCAATGAAACAGCAATCGCGAAAACACATGCGAATACAGTGATGAGAGTAATAGGTGCATTATTACTTAAGGGAGGCATATTATTCTCCGAAGCTTTTATACGAGTGTCCCTTTAGGCGAGGACCTTTTTGCAAAAAAGGATATTCACTCGTGGGACTGTAAGGATGAAACAAATAGCGTGACTTTTGCATTATAAATTCGACGCCAAAGATATGCATGAGTATTGTATATTTTTCAACGGACTCCCTACGCTTGGCAAATAAAATATGCCAATAACAACTATTCCCGTATCTATATATTTCCCCTAATTTATGTCGTACGCTTCCTTTACTCTGTTCAAGATTCATTCTCTTAAAGAATTTATTCCTTTAGGTCTAACCTAAATATTTATACCTTCTTAAAGTTTATTTTCATAAACTACCTAGAATTTAGGGCACTGCTATCTGCTCAAGTATGCATAAACTATTTATAATTGATATTTGTTAACATCTACGTTTGTAATGTCAAAAATTTAATCCGGTATTCAACCTTTATTCCAATATTATGTACTGAAAATTTTGAAAGTTGTAATAATCGGATGGGGATAAATAGAGACGAAAATGTGAGAATTAAAATGGAATATAAACACTGATTTTTAACAACGCTTCATACCGGAACACGCGTTACCGGTTTTTCGAATGTTATCATATGCGTTCTGCTATAAAGTCTGTTAGAACGTTAGAGATGCGAAGAATTACATGCGAAATGAGGGAGAAGTGAATCCTCGTAACGTATAAAAAATTAATGAAGGGGAATGGAGGCATGTTGAAGAATAGGGCATATTAAAGTTATGTTTTCGTAACCTTTTTAATCAAACACATGAAGAAAAGCGACTCATATTCTACTTTCGCTGAAAGTTGTACATACTTTTCCTAGAAATAAAGTGATCACTATGGAGGACGTCTGCTTTGTCCATTGTAGGTTGAGTTTATACAGGGTAATTAATCTTCGACGAATATGATAATGAGATAGCTATTTGGGAAGTTAAAATTGGATATCTGGTCCTTTGCAGACCTTGTAATAAGAAATTGCAATGAGTATCTAATGAATAAGGAAGAAAAGAATAATGTGTTATTAGAGTAAATAAGTACCAACGAATCCTCCTAAGTTATTGCTTATATTATCAGTAATACTAATATGCATGATATTTTTAGGTCACACTATATTTTATTTCACATTTCAATTTCGTATATGTAACGATGAAGTTGAGAAAGAAAGTCGAAGGGAAATTTGTATTATTTTAAGAATTGATGAATGCGTGTGCGCAAATTTAATTATACCATCGAATGCGTAATAATTTATTCCTCTGATTAAAATCATTCTGACACATAATGCATAGAATTAATAAAAAGTTTTATTGAAAGATAGTAATTACCATAAGGTGTAGGACGCAGGTATAAAATTTATATTTGAAGATTAAAAATGCTGACAACTTTTCCAGTGAAAATATGGATTCTTTCTACATGGTTTTAATTAAATACGCCATTGAATACCAGAGCCAAGATTAATTACCAGAGCATACAATTAGGTTACATGATAACAACAGATCCGATACAAAACGTTATTAGCCAGTAGGACGAGTTTTAAAAATTCACCTTCCCTTTTTGGAACAGGTTTCATTTTTCACTAACTTAAGAATCCTTTCAACGGAATCACAATTAATTATCTCAGCTAATATTACGCTAAGGCATAATTGCAATTGCAGAAGGTATATCAGCATTTTATTTTGTAATTTACATTTTATTCTGCTTCTTACGTCTCCAATTTCTCCAGCTTCTCAATTAATAAGGAATACTTAATAAAATAGTTTGCTAATAAAAAGAAAAAAGTTAAATCCTGCCCAGAGATATTTTATTATAATCTGTTTCTGTTAAACGTATTATTAATTGATTCAATGAAAACCTATTCTATTTGGAATATCTCGTTGCTTGCTATTAATACCAGAGGAACAAAGGTTCAGATATTTATCTTACCAAACGTTCTTATTACATTCAACCTAGGTTTATTTTGCCATTACTATAATATGCCCCTAGGCTCTGCACTACATCTTTTTAGATATGCATCAATAGCTGCAAGAATAATATTAAACCGATTGCCAACAATGTACTAATATACTGATTTATTTATTAAGTACTCAAGAACGAAAATGGGCTATAATATACATTAATAATCAGAGAATAAACGTATTACAGGTAAGCTTGTTGGAATACCACCATTGTACTTCTATAAAATATCACGTGGTGTAAAGGGTTCGTTCTCAAAGCTTATTAAAGCGTTTTACACTGGATAATGTTCATGATATAAAAAACGTTGCTTCATTATAAACAATGAGAGGCGGAGAAGGTTATAAGCCATGCCTCCGCAGGAAAACAGATTCTAAACTTAATGTACCACGTATTAATTTCACGTCCATGCATTTAATTTAGAAATTTAATATATGTCTTGCCCTATCAAATGCATAGGAAATTATTAATCAAAAGTAATTTCCCTTAATTTAACGAGTCCATAACTCTATTTCTTAAGAAATATACATCTATGTACCCACCAAGTCTTTCTACATATATTTATTTTCATTTTGCCTCTTACAGTACAAGACAATAATGAGATGTTAGAATATTAGAATACTAATTCTATTACATTAAAATATTAGGCTATTCCCAATGAACAATTAAGAGATATAATATTTAGGAAATTATGGGAGGCTAATATTTCTGGACATTCCTCGTGATATCTTCATACCTGTTGAATCACAAATAGCGTTTAGTCTAACATGATATTTCACACAGAAGATACTAAATATACGAGACTGAAAAATCAAATAATGGATACTTACATTAAAATTATAGCATTCATGGCTTTCAAAAAAAACGTAACAGATATTCCAGCTATTCTTGAAAGTTTCGTATTTTTTAACCCAACAGATGCTTAAGAAGGATTCACACTACCAAACAGCATTAAAATAAAGTGTTATCGAAATACGAAGTTATCTACGCCTCGAAACCAAGCTTGACATACATTTATATAATTTCCTTTAAGTAAACCTCATATGACGGATTCGTATGAAATAAAACGAAACTCGACGTCAGAACTAACTAACCCGTTAAAATAACGGATTACTGATTTCCTGTTTTCATAATTCTTTAAAAAATATTCTTTTGGAACAAAATTATTATTGATATTTATTGATAAAGTAAAGGCAGGCCTATCTATACCTACCCATTTCCAATAAATTACTTGATATAATACGTATACCTTATTCAAACATTCGTTGTAGCTCGGAAGCTCTAATACTGGTCAACAGACGCTCACACGAATTTCCGCATACCAATTTTACCTCTCGTATCTACTACTGAAGCACACTCATGCGAGAATACACAAGAAAAATGAAAAACTGCGAGGCACAGTTTCTTCGATAAAAAAATTCCAACTACCTCCATGAATTTTTAAGTAAAGCAATTAATTTTTAAGCGTGAGGCACTTATATTAAATGGCAACTGCCGAATAACTATAATACATAAACAGAATCGACATTCCACAGCGCATATAAGCATTGGTTTTCGAATCGTTGACCATTCAGGCGTCCGGCACTCGAAAATGAAAAAATGAAAAAAGAGCACATTTTATCCCACATTCTAGTCCACAATCTCGTTTTATCTGTCCACTTGGTATCGACCACTGCGATTAAATATCACCACAATGACACCCCTCGATGCATACTCGTTTACCATCCTTCGCTCTAGTATAACCATCTTAAGATCGAAATCTCGACACGCCTTATTGTCACACGTTCACTGTAACCGATTCGTAAATCTATTTGAATTGAGCTGCCGGCGAATCGATTAAATCCAGTTTATTGTGTGACGATACTAGAAAAAGCACATAGTGACTGCAGAATTAGACTCAGCAGGATACGGCGATGTAATTTTTTGGAAAACATGTAATAATGCAGAGGTGAGACCTGTCACTTACAACAATGGATATAACAATTAATCCTTTGTACTTTGAAAACATTTCCATTTTTGCGATATATAGCGCATTCAATCAAATGACAGCACTGGCAGATATATTTGAAATAAAGACTTTGCTTCAACAAAAAAAAAATTATTGATATCTTCGGGTTTCCATAAAGTGTTGTCTTTTTCACTGTCTTCATTGTTACTGGTTACTGAAAATAAAAATAAGTAATAAATTGCAAATGATTGAATTTGTTCTAGAGGTACAAGTGGTTGGCAATGTGCTGATCAATTTTTTTTGAGAGTATGTTGTGAAGAATAGTCTTAAGTATCACTGTAGTAATGAAAATGCTTATAGTACTATGTAAATATTACGTAAAGAAGGGAATATAATAGGAAAATTGCAGAAGAGGAGTAAATATAGCACTTTAGAAATATTTGAGAAACTTTGTACAGCCGATGGAATAATATGATCTGTGTAAACTAATGTAAAATATACAGATTAAATGTGCCAATTTCACTCATATCTTTGAAACGATATATTTCCGATCTTTAAATGCTTATAATGATATACTTTTTTTGTAACTTATATTAATATTGAAGTACATATTTACCCTAATTCTATCTGCATATTTAAAATTAGGCTCTCACCAGTTCTAAGCTCACTTTTACGAGATTCTTCTATATATAAGCATTTTAATTGGCGAAACCGATTTACTTTCTATTCCATGACTTCTCATACTGTAGTCACTGGATACCTTAATTTCACGTGCACTTCTACGATAATTTGCGATTCGTAGAAGCTACGACTTCTTATTCACACATTTTATACAATTTTGCCACCTTCTTCTTAATCTCATAGTTAAATCCAACTTTCTTAATCTTTTGCATCATGAAAATTTTTCTTTCATTCATAATTATGTGCCCATATCATAGCGAAACGCTATTCCAGGCTGAAGATTTCGTTTTATGAAGGAAAGGATATTATAAGCGGACGCTCTCATGTCTTATACCTTCGAAAGGAAAAAAACCAAGTAACGAAATGCAGAACTATTTGTAGTGACGCAAGTAGAGAGCAGCGATTTAGAGACTCACTTCACTCGTATTTTATTCATTATCATCGATAACAGGATCCACATACATGGCTCGACGTTCTGGTTCGAATCCTGGCTAAATGCCAAGTTTCCAGCATCAGTGTTTCTGACACGCACGTGAACAGGTACGATGTCGTTCTGTTCAAACTGAGATAGGAAAAGGCTTATCACTCTCGCACGATTAACCACCAGCGGTACGTTCATCCTTCGCATTTAATGATCTCGTTGCGGCTAAAACGGACAGCGATACGCACCCGTTTATGCCTGTCCATGAAGGATCAATCCTCTTTCTCGTAACGTATTTAGAGGTGACTTACTAACTAAATGGTAGGTAGGTTAAAGATGCGAGGAAAGTTACAAAATCAGAACAGGATAAGCCATTAAGAATCATCTGAGTATGTATATAACAATGTATAGGAGTAGAACACCTCACAGAGGTATAAATCAGAAATTTTTCGTCTAAGTTTTTAGGAAAATGAGGAGGGACGAGATTTGTTAAAGGAGAACACCGTGGGGCGTGCATTGGATGGAGTGCGTCCTGCCTATGATAAGAGGTTATGTTAAACTGGATATCTTCCTGGAGTAAGTGTGAACTGAAACAGGAAGATGGTAGTATGACCTCAGGCTGTGCTCAGTATTAGGCTTACGGATGCTACCTGTATACCTATTTCTGAGGACATCAGTCAAATTGACATGTAAAGGAATTCATGTGTCTTTTTTAAACGATTAGTTTAATTTAAGATATTATATATTATATTATATTATCATTCTTAATTCACGTCAACTGAATCTGTTACCACCGTTTAATCGGAGCAACCAATTAGTCAAATTTACGATTTCCGTTAGCCTAGTGTGAACTGTATGCAAGCGTGTATTTAAATATATGCAGGTACCGTGTAAATGGGATAATTAATATTAGTCGAAGTGGATGGGGAGTGGATAATTAACAGAATGCATAACCAATACGACATATTTATTGGTGGTTATAGATACATTATTAAAGTAAAGACGATAAACGTGATATCGTGAGAGAAATTCCTTGCCTTTGAACATTTCATTACGTCCGAATAAGAATAACTGTGACAATTTTATGAAAGATAATGAGCGTCATCAGCTACCTACATCATATGCTAACTAAATGAGAATAGCATTTGCTACTTAATTATTAAACTACCAATAAAATTTGCAGACAAATAATGTATTAATTACTAAGTCTGCTGTTAAAACAAATTGCCCAGGGTATGAATTTTAATAAATATGGAAAGCATGAAAGCAAGTTAGAAGATTTAATTAATAATTTCTTGTATCACTGACTAAATGAATTTTATGTGGGAATAGATAGAATTAGACCGCACTGTTCTAAACACTAAAAATTTTCATTAAATCAGCAATAACCATTTTATAATTTCTTTAGAGTATACATTAATGATGA
Organism: Eufriesea mexicana; assembly: GCF_001483705.2. Lineage (NCBI taxonomy): Eukaryota > Metazoa > Arthropoda > Insecta > Hymenoptera > Apidae > Eufriesea > Eufriesea mexicana. The sequence continues at coordinate 119,378 of NW_016917332.1, forward strand.
CGAATACGTAATTAAAATTTTTATAGCACCCTCAGTTTCTAAAGAATATGTGCGGCTGTCCAAAAGTAAGAAGTGGGAACGTTAGAAGGATCATTCTTGTCTTGCAAGACAGATGAGAGTATCCTGAGATAATCAATGCCTCTGGTTAAAATTATTTTTCGTTCTGAATACCTGTAGCTAGCTATGAGTTTAAAAATATACTTCCGAGCACACTTCCTATGAATATCCTTAGATCTTTATGGAAATTTTATTTATACGATACGAAATTGCTTCATAAGAGAGAATTCTGCAGACATTTCTGAAGAAGAAGCCATCGAGAAAAAATATTAGAATGATGTTCCATATTGATAGAACGGTAAAATAAATATCCGTAAACAGAGAAAAACATAAGAAAGCTAATACGTTTAAATTGACACAACGTCGCGTACAATGGGATACCTTAATTTAGGTGTCCTGTGAATGGTATTATTAATTTTGCAAAAATTGTTGAATTTATTGGTAATATCATATTGATATTGTTAATTATATGTTACCTGAGTCATACACATATAATGAAAAAAGAAAGATTTAAAAAAATATCGACTATAATACAGAAGAAGTAGTTATTATGGCTTCCGACAAAATTCGAAAATCCTCGGTTGATTTCGGCAACCGATTGTGGGTCATACAATGGGGGCACCGCGTGACGGCTCAGGTCTTCACCGGCTGGAGCTCGGACGGGAAACTTCGGGGTTTGGACCTGGCGCTTCCGCGATATCACCAGCGGGACCTTGGGGACCGTACCGAGGGACAGAGGTGAGCAGCTGTCTATGCCAGGTAGGCTTTGGCATGTCAGATTTATAACCGTCTCTTTTGCTGGTTTCATTTTCTCGTTTCTATTCAAATATTCCTCCCTTGACTTTAACGTCCCATCGTTGCCCTTAATAATCTGTTCCTTTCCAGGACTAATCTACATGTTTCCTTTATAGGTTTATTTGGCTGTGGTGGTGGTGAGGTGGTGGTGACAGGTGGTCATTGTCAAGATTTTCGAGCTAGTCGATAGCTATTGGCCACTCCACCTGTACATCATCCCGCAACATTTTGCTTGGTTCAGAATCTCCTCACATCTATTTCCGGATACACTCATCGTTGGTTTGTTATCTCATATTTTGGTTTATTTCAAGAATGTGTTGCTTCCGTCTCATCGGTGGATTGTTCCTTCCATTTGGTTAACCATTACGGATTCTGTTCGTCTCGCATACATTTTCTTTCGTGTTTATGGTTACATTAATGTATACCCTTTGCGGCTTTTCAGGTTTCACAAGGTTTAATCAGGAAGAAATCGTTGGACGGCGAGGGACGCCAGCTTCTGAGCACAACTAGCTACAATATAGCAGACATCGATGCACGATGAGGGACGCGCGCGTTTTGACACAGCAAGTTACTTGGTAGGGGATAACGTTTGATGACGAGGGATTCGAGCGTTTAGATCTAAGTAGCCATAAATATCTATAAGATGGACTCCTATGTTAAGACTCATGTGCACATTATCTGTACATGTTTGAGCAACATAGCTCCAAGCGAATATGTCAATTCCATAGACATCCTCCCACATCCCTCTCGTTTACCAAATAGAAAATAATAGTTCTCGCGATAATCGCGATCGCTCCCCAGTACCGACCAGCCTACGTGACGTACTCCTTTGTATTCGATAATTCCACGCTTCGTACGTCATCATCACCACTCGTCTCCGACACTCATTCCAGCTACTGTTAATCTCGTCATTCATCAAGTTCCAGGCTGACCCGTGGGTCACTGCTTCCTCTGGTGTCAATGCGAGGTTCCAGCAGCCCTGGTCGTTCGCGTCTATGGTATTGGCCGGAAGATGCTCCGGTATGTGTCTGCGGTCAGACCGCTACGTATGATTAAGTTTCTGCTCTTCCGGTAGTAGCACGTAGTTTCTGTCCGGCTGCAAGGCCTCCCTGCACCCTCGTTGCGGCTATGGGAGCGTCATTGATCCGGGGACTACAATGGTGCACGTGTAAGTCATGGTAAGAACGGCAATTACTGAGGTAGTCTAGGCACGATCGTAGGGCTGGTGAGCCTGGAGTCGGATTGTACACGGGTGTTCCTCGCGTATGCTAGTCGGTCTTTCAAATAATCGCGAACCCGTTCGGGCTCGTCGCGATTGTAGCTCAGTCTTTCTTTGCCCGCGTTTCTCGTACTTGTGTTCTCAAACATTTGTCAATTTAGTAACATTAGAGAATGTTAAAATATAATACATTAGTGTTGCGTCAGTAGAGTACATATTTCAGTAAAACGATTCGGAACACTTTTCGTGAAACGCGAAACGTAATAAACTGTCAGTTGCTTCACCTTAACTTCTTTCGCTTCAAGTCAGATTAAATACCGTTGATACAGATATCGGCAGCACGCTGCGACATTATGGCTCATATCGTTTCTCGATGCGTAGCCATCTCTAAGTTGTTAGATCTGGTTATTTGTATCGTCCTCCTAAAACCAATTTTTGATAAGCAATGCCAATACAAGGGCTACGTACAGAATTCACGATATTTGCTGTGTATTGAAAATTTTCAAAGTTCTTTTTGAGCTTCGAAAATATAAAGCCGTCAGAAATTGTTCTAATGAAATGCAAGTTAGGATATTAAATGTGGTATATGTTACACAGCTATTTTTTTATATACAGGGCATAAAGGCTGCAAGTCATTACTGTAACCAGGATTTGCGGATTGTTATGGTATGCATTTCATCGCATATTGCTAGTAAAATACGCAGGTACATATCGACTCGGGTTTAAGAAGTAGCATACAGTAAATGACACGAAAATTTATGACCCATGGTGCTTTGTTAACCTATTATGACATAGGGTACCAAGGTCTTAAATTAATAATAGTATTAGAAATTTAATATCATTAATTATGACATTAGAACTAAGTTCTCGATTAATTACACACAGTATTGAATTTCCAGCCACACATATTAATTACAGACCTAATATTTTCTGTACTTTTAGAGCTCCAATGCGATACCGTACTTGCAGCAATGAAAGGGTTGTTACGAACTAGTTAAAACCGCGTTTCCGCGGCGTCTGGAGAAATGGGTTTTATGAGGAATATTTCCGTAATACTTAACCTTCGTGAGCTGTGAGTAGTGCAGTCCCTGTCGATGCAAGGGGATGACGTAATTACAATTACCTCTGCGTGTCGAGTAAGACAGCAGTTTACGTCAGATATTCTCTCGCTTGCTTCAATAAACGAGAGCGCTTTCCCAGACCGTTTCACATCGTTAAGGCAATTGCGGTAGGCTGGATAAATTAAAGATTAATCCCTCGAATTCCCGATGCCTGGAACGGTTAGGGATTGAGTAACAGTCCCTTCATTAAAATTGTGAATCGCGACCAAAGAATTCCAATTCCATCTTTTATACCCAGATTTAGACTTCGGTATACGGTTTCAATTATTGGCCGGATTTAATTACTGCATTCCTTTATTAATAAACCCGTTTGAATTTTAGAAAATAATATCTATAATATCGTCACATTGCTACACCCTCTAACATTCGGAGGTTGATCAGCGTAGATGTTCAATGCCTCAAACATCCATCACACCTTTACGCGAACCTGAACTATACACCATAGATGCTGTCACATGCGTGCGGCAAAACTACGTGCTACATAGAGCTACCCGGATCAGAAGCATATGCAGGGAACATGTTAAGCGGATTTCAATAATCTTCTTAATATAATCCATGCACATCATCAAATTAATCAGCTATCACCATATTTAACATAATTCTCAATTCCTTTCGAACATTAGATATCGCAGCAGAGTAATCCCGGCATTCAATACATATTTCTAAACTAATTACACAATATACATCATCAAACATTACCTAATTCTTTGCTGAATCGGATAAAATAATTATTTTCAATGAATTTATATGTATAAATTGGTTACATATTATATTTCATCAAAAACACTCGTTTAAACTCTCTACGGACTCTATAAAAAATTGAGCAATGGCATGACAAACAAAACACACATCATAAATAGAATTACCGAAGGGGATAGAAAAACTTGTCTTAAATACCCTACCTTCGCGAATGCCTAGAGTATAAGTTACTTATGTCAAAATTATCATCGTATCGCACATATTCCATCACGCACACGTGGTTTTACGAAGGTTACCGAGAGAACGATGATCGAATGTGCAAAGCCCAGGTAAGAAGGGGTACCTTGGGTGACGCGTTGTACCCATAGTATGATCATATATGATAATGTTAACCCTATGCACTCAACTATTTTTTGGATAGAGAAGAGCAGAACATAAAAGATTCACTATTAAAGAACTGACTATACATTTTTGTGCATTAAATATAGATTTCTATAAGAATAGAGTGATAGAATTAATTGACTTCGATATCTAGCACACAGTTACATTCCACTGAATTTCATATATTATGAAATGTCGATCATTCAAATTTTATTAAATGGCGACTAAGAGTCCCCGCCCATGTGCTAAGGTTTAATGTATAGTTGGAGTCGAAGCCAGTTGTTTCTGAATCGAGTTGTAGTGTTAAGAGTTGAAGTCAATCAGGGTTGCAATGCTGTAACACTACATTGAGCGTTGCAGTAAGCCGAGAAATTACTTGAAATTATATATATACCATGCCATTCTCACATATATATATATATATATTGTTGTTACAAATGAACATGACCACCACACCATCTCTAAATTAATATCGACATTTATCCGATCGTGATCATAGATACGTATGCTCCTTTAACTTCATTCTGCCGATTTAATGCTTTGTGCCCGAGAGAAGCACTTCAGACACCATTTGGTAAAATTTCGAAGCCCAATACTCATAAATACGTCAAATGCCACATAACGTAACTGTGTCTGACGTACCGAAATCAAATATGTCAACATGATAATTACCATACGATTTCTTACTACTGCTTAGAAATGTATTTTCTGTTTTGAAACGGAAAAGCATTGAACATCAATCCATATTTTTCCAAAAAGTCGTTTAGTGCGAAGGGTTAATTTCCACCAATAACGCATATGATATTCAGGTACTATTTACATGTCGATATTTCTAACGTTAGCCATGTATACTAATCAGTTAGCTATTTCATATTTCTAAGCAAATATGTAAATTCTATATTCTTGTCATCCTTCTTGGCATCCATAGCACTAGCAGATTCCTTTCAAATATTCTCAGCCAAATTTTCCATCGGATATCCCGTGAAACATAACCTACCTTCTAATTTTCGTCATTTTCCGGGCAAATTGTTGGAAAGCTTGGAGCAACCTTCGTTGGATGTTCGAAGATGAACGAACCATGAAATGAGAAACTTGAAAGACAGCAGTGTAAATGTGAGGAAACACAGATCTGGAGTATATATACTGTACAACGAATGTTGAACGAAGGCGAAAATATGTTTGCTAGGCAAGAAATACCCAAAAACCTTGTATACAAAATGAATACTACTGATCGCCTGCAAACATGCCCTCCAAAATGGTTTGACTGGGATACGTCCGGCAGTTGCTGGCTATAGTGACTGTGGAATACCCATCTGAAATATTTCTAACAAACCCACAAGCATCATCAAGTTTGACACAGTTCTCAACTTCCACTAGTGTGCCACGATCTCATGACTCTCTCAGAGGACAAAAGTGTTACCTCTCCAGCTTCCAACTTTCCTTCCAAAGTTTCACCTTTCCTCTCTCTCGACATACCCTCCGCTATATCTAGGTTCGTGAAAATTTCCGCCGTGCTGGATCGGAACGACCCTTAGAATGGGTGGAGCGTGGATGGAGCGAAACACGTGACCGTGTGTGTCGACACTTACAAGGGACGGTGTCAGCTAAAGTAAATAGATTGTCACTGGTATAACGGTAGTCCTCACACTCTCCGCGCAGCCACCACGAACTGGCTCCTATTCTTCCATTCCTTTTTCGAATATTCTGCTCCGTGTCTCTTCCCCCCCCCCCCCGAACTCCTCACGGAGGACCCTTGATCGTCGTGCTTCCTGTCGGAAATCCCTCCAAAAGCGTCCACCGTGTGCACCATTAACGAGAGTAATTAGACAGAGCCCAGGGAGGGCTTGTTCGAATTCCGTGCCTCGGTGGATTCTATCCTGGTACCTATTTTGTATCCTTTGGCTAGGATTTTGAGGAGAGCTTCACTGGAGACTCTTGATAAAGGAATGCTTGCAATTTTGCCGAATTTATAGATGAATTTATTGGTAACCTTTACTAGGAAATTTTTTATATATTTGTCGTATGCCTTGGGCAACTTAATGCAAATATTTCGCGGACGACGGCTCAAAATTTTCGCTTCATTTCCCTAAGGAAGTGTTGATGATCTCTTGCGTAATAACTATTGCAATGTGTCTATTGAAGTTTTTTGGGACTTAAAGATGTCATTTCTGTTAGAAAGGTTACGCGTAGATCAATTAATATTACGATACCTTGAAATCGCTTCTTTGAGTATATTTGTGCGTTTTAGATTGCACGGTCTAAACGAATGTTGGCAAGACGCGTTTATCAATTACGTTATTCAACCGGAGGAATACTCGCTCGGATGTTTTAAACGCAATCTGCATTTACACGAGAATTTTATTACTTTCTGCGAAGAAAAAGTTGGCTGCATCTGTTGTGTATGATTATGTACACGATTGCCCTATGTTTATAGGTTAAACAGCTTCTAACTAAAATTAGAGTCAATTCTCAGTTCACGGGAATTGGCAGAGCTTCGCTAAATTCTGTAATGGATTTAACTTCGTTTTTAAGTAAAGTGATTCTTTACATCGAATCTAAACCCTTAGTTTCTATGCCACTTGTAATCAGAATAATTATAATTTGTTACGCACGTTAGAGGATTATTTTTTTCTAGATCCGTTGGTATATTGTTAAGCGATTTTTAATCGTTGCTAACGGTACTGAAGCGACAAAAAATTTTATTTTCAACATAAATGATTTACCTTATTTGAATCCTATTCTAATATGTATCATAGAATGTGTTTCATGACCTCCGAACGAAAATAGTTATCTACATTTGGAAGCAGTCCCTAGTGTCATCTTCACCAAATAACAGTTTATTGAATAATGGTATGAAGAATACGAATTGCAGCGGATATCCTTCTTAGTTACTACTAACCATGGCTAATTAATTCATACCGAACCACATCGCTAGGAATAAGTTATAATTCTAAACCATTATTGTGGGAAAACTACAGAGATCTTTGGTGTAGCATTTGCCTCAGTATAACAAAAATCTTAAGAAATGTTACACGTAATTCCATATTATTGACGTGACACTGCGCTAGCTTATAGTACCTACGAAGCACGTAACAAAGGGTTTTAAAGATAGACTATGTAATATTACCACTTTCACATCATTTCTCATTTCATTCCTACTGTTACCAGAATATCATTCTGTATTTTCGTACAAATGTAAATACTGCACTCACTATACTCATTCTATCAAGCTTTCTGTCTTAAGGTACATAATCTGATCTAAATAATCTTTAATATACTAACTCCAGTACTGTATCCCATTTTCTTTCCTATAAAATATTCCCAAAATTTCTACGTAAATGAGAACCTAAAACGGAGGCAGAACAATTCTTCACACACTCATATTTACCTGTAGCACCCTCACACGCATCGATACCAAATTCGCATCCACGCCTACGTACCATGAAGCCCTAGGAAAAGAAGTCGCAGTGGTCGTTCGATCCTTTCACTGGTATGCTTGCGCACATCGATCCTCGTCATTCTTCCTTGTTATGCTCTGTCACGTGTACGTGTTATGGCCACGAGGTTGCCAAGGGGAAAACAGGAAGAGAAATGGAGACCTACAAAGATTGATCGATGTTGCAAAAGAGAAGAAATGTATTACACACACGAATGCATACACATGGGAACCGAAAGAATGAGCGCTATCTCTGGCCCAGCTGGTACCATGACACGTGATGGCTGTCGTTAGTACTTCATTAGCAATTGTTTCACGTCCTCCAAACCGATCCACCGTGCACCATATCTAATTTCGTCCACCCCAAACCTAATATTATGGCCAACATTCCATTGCACGAATTTCTCCACCGAGATTGCCCCTTCGTGCAAGAGATATCTTCCATACAATTTCCTGGCGTAATTCGTGTGTCAGAGGTCTGCTCTACGAGCTTACGCCGTCTTCAAAAATTTTGCGACTGAATATGGATACACGTGATCGTGGGCGATAATTTGTCGCAGATTTTTCGTTTTCTCTGAAATACGTTGCGGTAAAGATATTTCGATCTTATTCTTTACTCCTTTCTATATCGAAATAAATTTTCCTCCTTACACTTTGCTTGTAATTTAGTAGTTGTAAAATATGATGGGAAATCATTCGATTGCGGAGCGAGGTTCGAGAGGTAGGTATGTTGAATTAACGACTGAAATAAGGAGAAATGCAATTTTCGCAAACCATTGTAAATACATTAAGAAGGAAGAGGGGTATTCTGATGGTATACTAAAACACAAATTGAAACTATTTGTAAGTAGACTTCTGCAGATGTATGTACTATAGTTTGAATTCAAATTATCATCTCCGAATTAATTTGGATTTTACAGGAATTCCTTTTTGTAATGAAAGGGACAGGAAAATATACTATTGTACGAAACATTAAATGCAAGCACTTACCCACGTTTCTATATACATAACGCAATTCCATAGCCCTCAATATTTGATACAAACCTGCATATTATATTATACAATGCTAATACATAATTTCCACTGCGCGTAGATGAACATCTCAATTACCGTCTATGCCAACTTATACATTGAATAATACCCAGCAATATCATTCCAAAGCATTAACTAAATCATTCTATTCTTTGAAAATGTTTCCAATTCAGAATAACGAATCCATCAGCTTCTGACCACTGTGTACATATCGATTGAGGTAAAATTAAATACTACTTCTACGGGAAAATACACAGCAAAATTTGCCTTGATGCAATCCTATATCTACATGCAAATAACCATCGCA
>NW_016917333.1:0-441 GCF_001483705.2 Eufriesea mexicana
AATTGAATTTTCCAGCCAGATTGCAAAGCTTTGCAATGGCTATAGCACTCCAAAATGATCTTTCCACCTTACTTGTGCAAGGAAGTTAGGTCACCACGATATTAGTCGAAAATGTCAGTAAAATTGAATTTTGCAGCCAGATTCCAGGGCATTGCAATTGCTATAGCACGCCAATAGTATCTTTCCTCCCTATTTGTGCAAGAAAGTTAGCCCACCACGATATTAGTCGAAAATGTCAATAACATTGTATTTTCCAGCCAGATTTTATAGCAGTGCAATGGCTATAGCGCGCCAATTGTATCTTTCATTCTTATATATGTAAGAAAGTTGGCTCCCCTCGATATTAGTCAAAAATGTCATTAAAATTGAATTTTCCATCTACATTCAATATCATTGCAATAGCTACAGCATGCCAAAAGGATCATTCCTCCTTACTTATGC
>NW_016917334.1:0-909 GCF_001483705.2 Eufriesea mexicana
ACATCATAGAGGAGTGCCCACTCTATGGTGAAAGCCGGCGCGCACTGAAAGAAGGATTCAACGGCCACAGGTTCAGGTGGCCAGTCGAAAGTCATATCCTCACGTCGAGAAAGGCGTTTCGTCACTTTCAGAAGTTCACTCGCGACGTACTCTCCGCCAAGCAGAAGAAATGGCGGGAAAGAAGATAGGGAACAACATTAAGAGGAAAACGTGTTGTCGGAGGGAGAAGATGCGGTGTGGAAGAAGAAGAAGACGTTAGCAGCAGAGGACCAAGAAGAAGCACAAGGCTGGCACAAGCAGGACCCAACCGGAACAAGACCAGCCGCTGCTAAGGAGGAAGCAGCCAACTTGGACATACGAAGAAGATGGCCCGACAGGATGACCAAGAGAAGCACCGGAGGAAAACAACAGCAAGGGAAGAGAGGCGAGGCACCTGTGACCGTCACCGCAGGCGATATCCAGAGACGGATGCCGGGACGGTGCAGGTATATATGTACACGCCATCCTGCTGGGACCAAGCGAAAGCTGGCAGCTCCATATCCACGTGGCCCCCGCAGTTAACGAGGCTGCGGGCTGCTCGACAACCTGGAGCCACGGCCAAGTGAGCTGCTTCCCGCAAGGGTAGGTCCAACTTGTCCGACGATCCTTCAACGGTGAGGGCAGGGTCTTCCCAAGCCGCGTGTCCAGCGCCTACACACGCGATCCCCTGCCGCGGCGACGCTAGAAAGTACAATAACATCTTTTTCGCGAAGCCGTTATAAAGCATTAGCTCGAGGCACGGCGCGGTCGCCAGTTGGCGAGCCCCCGTAACGCGCACAATACTTGTCCCAACAATGAAAGACGTAGCATAACCAAAGGCAACATGATTCGGCCTGACGTGTCGAGACCACTACTCCTGGCATTCACATA
>NW_016917335.1:0-856 GCF_001483705.2 Eufriesea mexicana
ATTTTCGACTAATATCGTGGCGAGCCAACTTCCTTGTATAAGTATGGAGGGAAGATTCTATTGACCTGCTGTTGCCATTGCAATGCTACAGAATCTGGATGGAAAGTTCAATTTTATTGTCATTTTTTACTAGTATCGTGGTGAGCTAACTTTCTTGCATAAACATGGAGGAAAGATTATATTGGCAAGCTATAACCAGCTAAATGCTTCAGAATCTGGCTGGAAAGTTCAATTTTATTGTGATTTTCAACTAATATCGTGGTGAGCCAGCTTCCTTGTATAAGTATGGAGGAAAGATCCATTTGGCGTGCTATATCCATTGCAATGATATGGAATGTGCCTGGCAGTTTCGATTTTATCGAAATTTCAACTAATATCGTGGTGAGCTATCTTTCTTGCGTAAAAAAGGCGGAAAGATACTATTGCCGTGCTATTGGCATTGCAATGCCGAAGAATCTGGCTGGAAAAATCAATTTTATTGACATTAACGACTAATATCGTGGTGAGCAAACTTTCTTGCATAAACAAGGAGGAAAGATTATGTTTGCAAGCTATAACCTTTGCAATGCTATAGAATCTGCCTGGAAAGTGCAATTTTATTGTAATTTTCGACTAATATCGTGGTGAGCTATCTTCCTTGCATAAATGCGAAGGAAAGATTCTTTTGCCGTGCTATAGGCTTTGCGATGCTATTGAATCTGGCTGGAATTTAAATTTTATTGACTTTTACGACTAATATCGCTGTGAGCTATCTTTCTTTCGTAAATAAGACGGAAAGATTCTGTTGGCATGCTACCGGCATTGCAATGCTATAGAATCCTGCTGGAAAATTAAATTTTATTGACATTTTCGACTA
>NW_016917335.1:1037-1406 GCF_001483705.2 Eufriesea mexicana
ATTGGCGTGCTATAGGCTCTGCAATGCTATAGAATCTGGCTGGAAATTCAATTTTATTGACTTTTACGACTGATATCGTGGTGAGCTATGTTTCTTGCGTAAATAAGACGAAAAGATTCTATTGGCGTGCTATTGGCATTGCAATGCGGAAGAATCTGGCTGCAAAAATCAATTTTATGGACATTTACGACTAACATGGTGGTGAGCTAACTTTCTTCCATAAATCAGGAGGAAAGATTCGGCTGGCATGCTACAGGCATTGCAATGCTATAGAATCCTGCTGGAAAATTCAATTTCATTGACATTTTTTACTAGTATCGTGGTGAGCTAACTTTCTTGAATAAATATGGAGTAAAGACACTATTCGCG
>NW_016917335.1:1832-2909 GCF_001483705.2 Eufriesea mexicana
ATATCGTGGTGAGCTATCTTTCTTGCGTAAAAAAGGCGGAAAGATACTATTGGAGTGCTATTGGCATTGCAATGCCGAAGAATCTGACAGGAAAAATCAATTTTATGGACATTTACGACTAATATGGTGGTGAGCTAACTTTCTTCCATAAATCAGGAGGAAAGATTCTGTTGGCATGCTACCGGCATTGCAATGCTATAGAATCCTGCTGGAAAATTAAATTTTATTGACATTTTCGACTAATATCTTGGTGAGATATCTTTCCTTCATAAGCATGGAAGAAAGTTTCTATTGGCGAGCTATAGCTACTGCAATGCTATAGAATCTGGATGGAAAATTCAATTTTATTGACTTTTGCGACTGATATCGTGGTGAGCTATCTTTCTTGCGTAAATAAGACGGAAAGATTCTATTGGCGTGCTATAGGCTCTGCAATGCTATAGAATCTGGCTGGAAATTCAATTTTATTGACTTTTGCGACTGATATCGTGGTGAGCTATCTTTCTTGCGTAAATAAGACGGAAAGATTCTATTGGCGTGCTATTTCCATTGCAATGCCAATGAATTTGGTTGGGAAAATCAATTTTATTTACATTTTCGACTAATAACGTGGTGAGATACTTTTCTCGCATATATAAGGAGGATTGATTCTAATGGCGTGCTATAGGCATTGCAATGCAATAGAATCTTGCTGGAAAATTCAATTTCACTGACATTTCGACTAATATCCTGGCGAGCGAATTTCCTTGTATAAGTAAGGAGGGAAGATTCTATTGGCCTGCTAATGCCATTGCAATGCTACAGAATCTGGATGGAAAGTTCTACTTTATTGTCATTTTCAACTAGTATCGTGGTGAGCTAACTCTCTTGCATAAACAAGGAGGAAAGATTATATTGGCAAGCTATAACTATTGCAATGCTATAGAATCTGGCCGGAAAATTCAAATTTATTCTCATTTTCGAATAATATTGTAGTGCGCTACCTTTCTTGCATAAATAAGCAGGAAAGATTCGTTTGGCGCGCTATAACCATTGCAATGATATGGAATGTGCCTGGCAGATTCAATTTTATTGACA
>NW_016917336.1:0-3043 GCF_001483705.2 Eufriesea mexicana
CGGTGGATTTCTGCGCTCTACATTGATCCGCTATACTCTGTTGAACACAAGGGAATCCAGCAACAGTGGTTGTGGCAAGCTAGGCTGAGTCATGTTACGCTCTGTTGGGTCAGGTAAGGGTATGTTCGAATAAGATGGCATTGACTTTCGTGCTATATACTGTTATTCGGTGGATTCCTGCCATCTGCAGTGCTCTACGCTGATCAGCTTGGCCTCGTGGCGGCCAGTAGTAACGGTCGCGGCAAGATATGTTGACTTGCAGTACGTCCGGCTACGTTAGGTAACGTAGTGTTAGGTTAGGACAGCTCCGACTTTTGTGACACACACTGCTATTCTATGGTCTTCGGCGCACCTCTTTGCGCTATCAGGCTACGCCTGTCTCCGTAGACGCCAGGTGTAATGCCCTCAGCACGATGGGTTTAGTTGTGTTTTGATTTGTTAGGTTAGGTTTGCTTACGTTTGGCAAGGATAGCTTTGACTTTTGCGCTGTACACTGCTTTTCGAGCGATCTCAGCGTTCTACATTGCTCTGCTATAATCTGCTTTGCTCTAGCGAGGCCAGCAGCAGTGGTCGTGGCACGTCAGTTTGGGATACGTTACGTCCGCTTATGCTACGCTTGGATAGGTTAGGATAGCATAGCCCTAACTCTTGTGCCATACACTGCTATCCGGTGGCACTCTGCACCCTGCTTCTCTCTAATATGCTCTGCTTGGCGCCGGGGATGCCAGCAATAGTGTTCCCGGCACGTTAGGATAAGTTATGTTGCTTTCGGTTATGTTAGGTTTAGTTAGGTTCAGTAAGGATATCTCTGACTTTTGTGCTATACACGGCTATCTGAAGGCTTTCTGCTCTCTACAGTGCTCTAAGATGCTCCGCTTTGCGCTGGGGACGCCAGCGGTAGTGTTCTCGGCAGGTTACGTTTAGTTATTCTCCCTTCGGTTAAGTTATGTTAGTATGTCTTTGACTTCTGTGTTATATACTGCTTGTTGGTGACCTTCGGCGCTCTAGTGTGCCCCAGTATAATCTGTTTGGCTCTGGGGAGGCCAGCAATACTGGTCTAGGCACGTTAGGTTAAGTGATATTGGTTTTACTACGTTTGGACAGGGTAGGATAGGATAGCTTCGACTTTTGTGCTATACACTGTCATTCAGTGAAGTTTTACGCTCTTCGTTGCTCTACTATACTCTGCTCGACACAGGGGAGGACAGTAGTATTTGTCTCGGACTGTTCGGTTGAGTTAGGTTACAGATGGATACGCTAATATTGTTTGGGTTAGGTTCGGATAGATTTGACTTACATGGTGTACGCCCACATTCGGTAGACTTCTATGCTCTACTACGATCTAGTAAATGTAATAGTGGTCTCGGCACGGCAGGTTGAGATGTTGCACGTTTGGTTATGTTACGTGAGCCCTGGTTTGGTTTCGATGGCTTCGAACTGCCTGCTATACACACCGTCACTATAGATTCCTGCGCTGTACTTTCCTCTACAGTGGTGCAAGTGACAGCAATACTGGTCGCGGGACGTTAGGCAGGGTTAGGCTACGTTCGGTTACATTGCGTTCGGACATGGTGGGATAGGTTGGCTTTGACTTTTGTGCTATGCTCTGCCATTCGGCGGCTTTCTGCGCTCTACTGTGCTCTAGCATATTCTGCTTGGCTATGAGAAGGACAGCAGTATTGGTCTCGGTACGTTTGTCTGAGTTAGGTTACGTTTGGTTATATTACGTTTGGTTAGGTTAGGATAGGATAGCTTCCACTCTTGTGCTGTACACTGCAATGCGGTTGATTAATGCGCTATGTTGTGCTCTCGTATATTCTGCTTGACTCTGGGGAGGTCAGCAACATCGGCCTCTGCACGTCAGGTTAAGCTATGTTGCGTTCCGTTATATTACGTTTAGATAGGCAAGGAGAGGCTAGATTTGACCTTTGTGCTATACACTGGCATTCGGTGGATTTCTACACCCTACGTCACCGTAATGTACTCTGATCGACCCTGGGGAGGCCATTAATAGTGGTCTCTAGCGGTTATGTTGAATTGGGCTACGTTTGGCTACGTTACGCTAGTTTGGGTTGGGCCTGGATAGATATGACTTTCGTGGTACACGTTGCTTTTCGGTGGATTTCTACGCTCTACTGTGCTCTCCTATATTCTGCTTGCACGTGGGGAGACCAGCAATAGTGGTCGCGGCACGAAGTGTTGAGTTAGCGTATGTTTGACTTCGCAGAGGTCCATAGATTAACAGCGTATAGTACAAAAGTCAAAGCTACCCTATCCTAATCTAACCAAACGTAACATAATCAAACGTAACCGAACTAAAGCTAACGTGCCTAGGACACTACTGCTGGCCTCCCCAGACACAAGCAGAATATACTAGGGAACGGTAGAGCGCAGAAACCCGACGCATTGCAGTGCACAACAAGAGAGTCAAGGAAAACCAATCCCTACAAGCACTAACATAAACCAATCAAACGTAGCGTAGCTCAACGCAACGTGGCGGGACCACTATTCCTGTCTTCCCCATACCCAAGCAGGACATACTAGAGTGCAGTAGGGCGCAAAAATCCACAGAACAGCCCAGTATAGCACAAAAGTCAAAGCGAAACTGCCATAACGTTGCCAAACGTAACATAACCGAACGTATCAGAGCTAAAGCCAACGAGCCGGTAACACTACGGCTGGAATCCCCAGCGCCAAGCAGAACATACTGGATGACAGGATAGCGCACAAATGCACCGAATAGCTGTGCATACAACAAAGCCCAAGGCTATCCTATCCTAACATAACCAATCGCAACATAACCGAACGTAACGTGACTCCCTCTAACGTGCCGCGAAAGCTATTGCTGGCACCCAAACATTCGAGAGGAACATATTATACAAGAATAGAGCACAGAAATCCGTGGAATCCCATTGTAAAGCAGAGAAGTCAAAGCTATCCTAACCAAATCAAACCTAACCTAGACAATGTAATGTCAATTTAATCAAAATGTAATCTAACCAAACCTAACACGCCGAAGCCGCCATAGCTTGCGTCACCAGGG
>NW_016917337.1:0-480 GCF_001483705.2 Eufriesea mexicana
ACGAAAGTCGAAGCTTTTCTATCCCAACAATACCAAGCGTAACATAACCAAACGCGACGTAACCCCGCCTAACGTGTAGAGTACACTCTAGCTGACCTCCCCATCGCCATGTGGAACATATTAGAGTAGGCGAGAGCGCCAAAGTCCATATAACCACAGGGTACAGCAGAAAAGTCAAAGACACCCATACCTGACTCAGATAAATGTATCCAAGCCGAACGTAGCCTAACTCAACGTAACGTACCGAGACCACCATTGTTGGCATCCACAACGCCAAGCAGAGCATATTAGTTCACAGTAGAGCGCGGAGCGGTAATCCACCGCCTAATAGTGTATAGCACAAAAGACAAAGCTATCCAATCATAACCTGACTAAACCTAACGCAACCGAACGTAACATAACTCTTACGAGCGTGCCGAGACCACCATCGCTGCCATCCTCAGAGCCAAGCAGAGCATTTGAGAGGAGCGTAGAGCGCAG
>NW_016917338.1:0-244 GCF_001483705.2 Eufriesea mexicana
TCAGAGCAAAGCAGAGAATATTAGATCGCAGTAGAGCGCAGAAAACCACCGAAAAGAGGATTGTAGGACAAAAGTCAAAGCTATCCTAGCCTAACCGAACCAATCGTAACATAGCCAAACGTAACTTAAAGCAACGTAACGTGCAGATACGACAGTTGCTGTGCTCCTCAGAGGCAAGCAGAGCATATTAGAGCAGAGTAGAGCTCAGAAGTCCACCGAAGAGCAATCTATAGCAGGAGAGACA
>NW_016917338.1:7014-10104 GCF_001483705.2 Eufriesea mexicana
TAACATAGACAAACATAACACACCCAAGCGTAACCTAAACCATCCGAACGTGCCTAGATCGCTATCGCTGATTTGCATAGAAACAACCGGAATATACTAGAGCACAGTAGAACGCAGAAATCCGCCGCATTGCAGTGTAAAGTACAAAAGTCCAATATATCCTGACCCAACATGTCCTAACGTGCCTAACCGAACGTAGCCTAACTCAACATAAGGTGTCGAGACTAGTATTGCTGGCCTCCCCAGTGCCAAGCAGAGCACAGTAGAGCAATGTAGAGCGCAAATGTCCACCGAATAGCAGTGTATAGCACAAAAGTCGAAGCTATCATATACTAACTTAACTAAGCTTAACGTACCAAGCGCATCATAACAATACCGAACATGCCGAGACCACTACTGCTGGACTCCCCAGAGCCGCACACAGTACAGCAGAGCAATATAGAGCGCAGGTATCCGCTGAATAGCAGTGCATAGGACAAAAATCCAAGCTATCCTCCCCTAACCTAACCAAACGTTACGTAACCAAACGCAACACGACTCAGGCATATGTGCCGAGACAGATACTGCTGGCATCCCCATATCCAATCGGAATATACTACAGCAAAGCAGAGCGCAGGAATCCACCGAATAGCTGTGTATAGCACAAAAATCAAAGCCAACCTATTCAAACATAACAGAACTTAACGCACCACGCGTGGCATAGCACACCCTAACGTGCCGAGAACACTACAGCTGTCCACCTCAGAGACAATCAGACCACATTAGAGCAACGTAGAGCATACAAATACATCGATTGGCGGTTTATGGCAAAAAAGGCAAAACTATCCTGTCCTAACCTACCCGACCTTAATATAGCTGTACGTAATGTATCTCAACCTAACATGCCGATACCACCACCGCTGGTCTCCCCAGAGACGATCAGGGCAAACTCGTGCACAGTAGTGCGCAGACATTCTCCGAATAGCTGCACAAAGCAGAAAAGTGAGAGATACCCTGGCCAAACTTAGCCCAAACCAAACTAACCGAAGGTTACATATCTCATCATAACGTGCAGAGACAACTATTGCTGTCCTCCACAGAGCCAAGCAGAACATACTAGAGCAAAGTAGAACGCAGTAATCCACCGTATAGCTGTGTATGCAACAAAAGTCAAAGCTAACAGAACCAAACCTATTCTAACCTCGCCAAGCCAAGTGTAACTTAATCCAACCTAGCCTGCGGAGACCTCTATTGCTGCCCTGCTCACAGCAAAGCAGAACATATTAGAGGGGCTAGGTCGCAGAAATCTATAGCATCGCCGCGCATAGCACAGCAGTCGAAGCTACCCTATTCTAACATAGCCACACGTAACATAACAGAAGGTAGCAGAACCCAACCTAACATTCCGTGACCATTATTGCTTACCTCCCGCCCCCCAAAGCCAAGAAGAATATACTAGAGCGCTGTGGAGCGCAGATGTCCGCCGATGATCTCTATATACCATGTCAGTCGGAGCTAACCAACCCAAACTCAGACTAACATTACCTAGCCGAACATAGCACAATTCAAGCTGACGTGCTGAGAACAATATTACTGGCCTCACGACAGCCAAGCATAGTATAGGAGAGCAATGTAGGACGCTGAATTGGACCGAATAGCAGTGTATAGCTCTAAAGTCAACGCTATATCTATCATGCCTATCCAAACCTAGCCTGTCCGAACGTAACATAAGTCAACCTATATTGCCGCGACAACTATTCCTGTTGTCCACAGACACAAGCAGAGTTGTAGCGCACAGAACAGGGCAGAAGTCCATAACTTCCATTGTATAGCAGAAAAATGAAACATATCGGAACCATACCCATGCCAACATAAACTGGCTAAACGTAACATAACTCAGCCTAACGCGCCGAGAGCACCATTGCCGGCCTCCCCAGCGCCAACAGAGCACATTAAAGCATAGTAGAGCGCAGGAATAGAGCGAGAAGCGGTGCATAGTAGAAAAGTCCTAGCTATCCTGTACTAGCCTAACCTAACGTAACAGAGTCGGACGTACTGTTGCTCTAAATGACGTGGCGCGACCGCTACTGTTGGCCTCACGAGAGCTAAGCTGAGTATAGCAGATCAACGTACAAAGCAGGAATCGCCCGAATAACAGTGCATAGCAGAGGAGTAAGAAGTATCCTAACCTAATCTGTCCTAACCTAACGTAATGAGACGTAATCAATCCCAACCTAATCTGCCGAGCACAAAATAGACTGTCCTCCCGACAGCCAAGCTGGGCATATTACAGGGGAGTAGAGCTCAGATGTGCATAGGGCGGCAGTGTATAGCACGAAAGTCAAATATATCCAGACAGAACCCAAGCAAACCTAACATAGCCAAGCGTAATGTATCGCATCCTAAAGCGCCGCAGCCACTATTCAAAGAAATCTCAGACGATAGCAGGGAACGTTAGATCACAGTAGAGCGTAGAATTCCACCCAATAGCAGTGTATCGCCCAAAAGTCATAGCTACCCTGTCCTAACCTAACCAAACTTTAAAAAACCAATCGCAACATAACTCGGGCTAACGAGCCGAGACCAACACCGCCGGCAAACCCATAGCTGAGCAGAATATACTAGAGCACAGCGGAGCGCAGAAATCCACCGAATAACAGTGTATAGCACAGAAGTAAAAGCCACCATAACCAAACTTAACCAAACCTGACCTAACCAAGCGTAACCTAGCCAGACCAAACGTGCCACGACCACTATTATTGGTCTCCCCGGAGACAAGCAGATGCCACTAGGGCAACGCAGTACACAGACATCGGCCGAAGAGCAGTGCATAGCGCAAGAGTCAAAGCTATACTATCCAAACATATCCGAACCTAGCCAAGCCATGCGTATTCTAACTCAACCTTGCGTGCCGAGACCACCATTGCTGGCCTACCTAGAGGCAAGCAGACCATACTAGGGCACAGTAGGGCGCAGAAATTCAACCTATAGCAGTGTATAGTGCAAAAGTCGATGCTGTCCGAGACTAACCCAAACCAACATTATCTTGCCAACCGTAGCTTAACTGAAATTGACGTGCCGAGATCACTGTGACTGTCGTCCACAGTGTCG
>NW_016917339.1:0-605 GCF_001483705.2 Eufriesea mexicana
TACCCGAGACCTACATTGCTGGCCTCCCCGTAGCAAAGCAGGACACGTCAGAGCACAGTAGATCGCAGAAATCCGCCGAATAGCAGTGTATGGCGCAAACGTCGAAGCCATCCTAACCAAGCTTGACCTACCCTAAACAAGCCGAACGTAACATAACACAACCGAACGTGCTGCGAGGACTATTGTTCGCCTCCCCAGAGAGAAGCAGAGCGTGTTGGAGCACAGTAGAGCGTAGATGTCCAGCGAAAAGCAGTGTACAACACAAAAGCCAAGGCCATCCTAACCAAACGTAACATTACTCAACTTAACCTGCCGAGACAGCTACTGCTGGCCACCCCATGGCAATCAGTATATAGTAGAACTCAGTAGAGCGCATATATCCGCGCACAGCTGTGTGTATCGCAGAAGTCTAAAATATCCTATCCTAACCTCACAAAACGTAACATGATCGAACTTAGCCTAACACAACCTAATGTGACGTGCCCGGTACTGCTGGCCTCCACATAGCCAGTATTAGAGCACTGTAGAATGCAGAAGTCCAGCGAATAGCAGTGTACAGCGCAGAAGTCAATGCTACCGTATCCTAACCCAAGCAAGCGTAACAA
>NW_016917340.1:0-1616 GCF_001483705.2 Eufriesea mexicana
CGGCTACAATCTTATACTGGTGGATGCTAGCGGTGTCGTACTGTCACTTGGAAGTATCTCTAAACATAACCGTAATATACATTGATTATTCCAGAATTGCTTTGGATTTAACGTCTTTAGTGGACAATGTATTCTAACGACTACACAAATGTGACGATGGCTGTACTGAGCACTGCGTTGCCATTTGCTATCTCGAAGGATGATGGATCTGTCTTTTGTCATTCCAGAAACACTATAATGACTAATTCAGTACTCAACAAACTAATACTGCGCCTGCAGTGCCCTGCGGGTGGACTTATTAATCCGCGTAATATCAATTCGACACGTCACAGGACGGAACCATGCAATGCGTTCATTATTCTAGAATCACATTCGAATTTACATCATCAGTGGATAAAGTAGTCCAACTGCTACAGTACTGTGACGTTAGCCGTGCGCGGTAATGTAAACTGTTAGCATATAGAGGGATAATGGATCTTCCACTTGTCACTCTAGAATGTCTACAGAATATTAGTTGACATTCAACAGATTAACACAGCAGCTGCAGTGCTTTTGTGTTGGATTTACTAGGCTCCGTACTGTCAATTGGAATAATCTCTAACCATAACCGTAATATACAATGATTATTCCAGCATCGCCTTCGAATTTACATCATAAGTGGACAGAGCACACCAGCGGCTGGTGTACCCTGAAAGCGGCTGTACTCAGTACTGTGTCGTCAATTGCAAATACGTCGAGAATCTGTGTATATGTATTTAAACATTTTAATACTGCTATACAATATCCATCATCATTGAACAGATAAATCAAACGGCTATAGCGTAATATTAGTGGAAGTTATAGGCAAGTAATGTCAATCGGAAGTATCGCAAGCCATAACGGTGGTATACATTGACTACTCCAGAATGGCTTTCGAATTTATATCACCAGTTGTGAAGGTTGTCCAACGGCTACGTTACTGTGATGATGGCTGAACTCTGTGCTATGTTGCCAATTGTTCGTACCACGAGGGATAATGGACCCTCATATTCCGCTCTTGAATTGCTGTAGAGTGCACATCATTAGTGAACAGATTAATCCGACGGTAACTGTTGCCTGTTGCTAGCTGTACTAGGCACCGTGTTGTCTATTGTAAATACCACTAGCCACAACCGTAAAATAGAGAGCAAGCTCAAGAATTTCTACAGAATTTCCATCATCAGCCAACAAAATAGCCCAGCGTCTGCACTACTGTGTTGATGGCTGTACTCAGGTATGTGTTTGAAATTTTAATGCCTCGAGCGTCGGTGGATATGTATTTTGTCGTTCTAGCATTGTTATGGTATCTATATCATGAGTGAACCGATTTATCCATCGGCTATGCTGCTAAATTGGTGGATGTAATAGAAACTATACTACCAGCAGGTAATAACTCAAGCCCTAACCGTAATATGCACTGATGGTTGCTGTGCATATTTGGAATTCACGTCATCAGTGGAGAAAGTAGTACAACGGCTACAGTACTGCGATAGTGGCTGTACTCGGCACTGCGTTCTCAATTATTAATATAGCGAGGGATAATAGAACTGTACTACGTCGTACAAGAATTGCTATAAAAGTGATAACTCCTTCGAGCA
>NW_016917341.1:0-927 GCF_001483705.2 Eufriesea mexicana
TATGTATGGATGTATGTATGGATGTACGTATTTATGAACGATTGTATGGATGGATGCATGTATTGGTGGATGTATGGTTGGATGGAAGTATGGATGGATGCATTTATGGATGCACGTATTTACGAATGTATGGGTATATGGTTGGACGGATGTACGGTTGTATGGATTATTGGATGTATGGATGTATGAATGTATGTGTGTATGAATGTATGGATGTATGGCTGTATGGATGTATGGATGTATATATGTTTGGGTGTATAAATGGATGGATGTATGTAAGGATGTATGTATGGATGTATGTATGGTTGGATGGATGGATGGATGGATGGATTTATCGATGTGTATGCATGATTGAATGGATGGATGTATGGATGGATAGATGCAAGGATCGATGGATGGATGGATGCGTGCTTGCATGGATGGATGGATGTATGTTTCGATGGATGTATGGATGGGTGGATGTATGATATGGAAGGATGAAAGTATGGAAAGATGGATGTATCGGTGGATGTATGTATGGATGAATGGTTTTATGGATTGATGGATGTATGGATGGACGGATGGGCGGATGTATGGTTGTATGGAAGCATATATGTATGGATGTGTGGATGTGTGGATGTATGGGTGTATGTATGGTTGTATGTATGAATGAATGTGTGTTTGTAAGAATGGATGTATGTATTGGTGTATGTGTGTATGTATAGATGGGTGGATGAGTTGGTGGATGGATTTATGGATATATGGATGTATGAATGTATGGATGTATGTTTGGACGGATATACGGATGGATGTATGTACGGATGTATGGATATATGGATGTATGGGTGTATATATGTATGGATGCATGGATGCATGGATGTATGGATGTATGTATGTTTGTATGTATGGGTGTATGGTTGTATGTATGAATGGGTGTATGGATATATG
>NW_016917342.1:0-8273 GCF_001483705.2 Eufriesea mexicana
GCAGTGAATAGCCCAAAAGTCAGAGTTAGCCTATACTAACCTAACCAAGCTTAACCCAGCCGAACATAACGTAACTCAACTTAACGTGCCGAGTGCAATATTGCCGGCCTCCCCTGCACCAAGCAGAGAATATTTGAGCAAGGTGGAACGCAGAAATCCGCCAAATATGTGTTTCTAGCACAAGAGTCAATGTTATCCTATCCGAACTTAACCAAGCGTAACATAAGCAGACGTAAAGTAACTCAACCTGACGTGCAACGGAGGCAATTGCTGGCCGCGCGAGAGCTAAGCAGATTATGTCAGAGCAATGTGGAACGCTGAAATCGCCCGAATATTAGATTATAGAAAAATGTAGGAGGTACCCTAACACAATTTTACGTAACCTAACCTAGGCAAACGTAACCGATCCCAACCAAACGTGCCTAGCCCACATTTCCTTGCCTTGCCACCACCAAGCAGGGCATATTAGAGGTGGGCAGAGTGCAGAGGTCCATAGAAAGGCAATGCATAGCACGAAAATCAATGATATATCAACCTAACTCTAACGTACCTAACCCAACCAAACGAAACCTATCTGAACATAACACAACGCTGCCACGATTTCTGGAATTCCCAGAGCAAAGTAGGGAACATTAGACAGCAGTAGAGCGCAGAAATCCACCGAATAGCCGTGTATTGCGCAATAGTCGAATCTATCATATCCTAACCTAATCAAACGTCACATAACCAAACGCAACCAAACTCAGTCTAACGTGTCGGGGCCAAGACTGCTGGCCACAGAGCCAAGCAGAGTATTCCAGAGCACAGTAGAGCACAGAATTCCGTACTATATCCGTGTAGAGCACATATGCCAAGGCTACCTTATCCAAACCCAACCAATCCCAAGCTAACGCACCGCGACTAGTATTGCTGGCCTCCGCACAGCCGAGCAGAGCATAATGGAGGAGACTGGAGCGCAGAAATATATGGAATCGCTGTGTAGAGCAGAAAAGTCAAACCTATCTAAACCTAACAAGGACAAACATAACCCAACCGAACGTATACTCTCAAACCTATCGCGCCGAGAACACTATTATTGGCCTCCCCAGAGCCGAGCGGAGTACAGTGGAATAATGTATAGCGAAGGTATCCTCCAAATAGCGGTGTTCTGCACAAAATCCAAAGCTGCCCTAACCTATCCTGACCAAGCATGGCACCACCAAACGCAACTTAACAAAACTTATCGTGCCTTGATCTTTATTGCTGGCTTCCTCAGAGTCGAACAGAGTATTGTACAGCAGAGTAGAGCGCAGCATACCACCGAATAGTAACGTATAGCACAAAAGTCGAGGATACCCTGAACTAACCTGGCCTAACCTATCCTAACCAAGCGTAGAATAACAGAACCTAACGTGCCGCCCCAACTATTGCTGGCTTCCGCAGAGCGAAGCAGAACATGCCAGAACGAAGTAGAGCGTAGAAAGTCTCCGAATAACAGTGTAAATCACGAAAGTCGGATCTACCCAAACCTAACGCGAGCTAACATGACGTAACAAAACGTAGCCTAACTGAACCTGGCGGGCCGAGACTACTATTACTGGCCTCCCCAGGAACGAGCAGAATACTATAGAGCACAGTGGACCGCAGCTATCCGCCGCATTGGAGTGTAAAGCAGAAAAGTAGAAGTTATCCCAACCCAAAGTGGCCTAACCTAACCCAACCAAACGTAACCAATCACAGTCTAACGTCCCAATCCACTATTGCTGGCCTCTCCATCGCCAAGCAGGGCATATTAGAGGAGAGTAGAACGCAGAGGTCCATATGATGGCAGCGCATGTTACGAAAGTGAAAGAGATACCAACATACCCCAATCGAACGTAACCTAACCAAACTTAGGCTAGCCGGACATAACACGCCGCGGCCAATATTTCTGGTATACCCATAGTATAGCAGGAAACAATAAATCTCAGTAGAGCGCAGAAACCCACCGAATAGCAGCGTACAGCGCAAAAGACAAAGACATCCTAGCTAAAGTTAACCTAACATAACATAACCAAAGGTAACGTAACTCAAACAAACTTGCCACGACCACCATTGCCGGCCGCTACAGAGACAAGCAGATGCTTGTACAGCAATGCAGATCGCAGATATAGACCGTATAGCTTTGTATAGCACAGAAGTCGATGCCATCCTAACCGAACCTAACCGAACCAAACGATACCTGTCTCAACCAAACGTACCACGACCGCCATTTCTGGCCTCCACAGATTCAAATGGACGCTAGTAGAGCAATGCAGTGCACAGATATCGATCGAGCAGCAGCGTACAGCACAAAAGGCAAGGCTATTCTAACCAAACGTATTCTAACCGAGCCAAACCAACCGTAACCTATCCCAACCTAGCGCGCCGAGACCACGCTTGCTGGCCTCCCCAGAGCGAAGCAGAACATACTAGAGCACAGTAAAGCACAGTAGTCCACGGCGCTGCAGTGTGTGGCGAAAAAGACAAAGATATCCTAACCTCACCTCTCCTAACCTAGCCAAGCCAATCGTAACATAGCTAAACATAATGTGCCGAGAATAACATTGCTGGCCTCCCCATAGACAAGCTGAGCACATTGGAGCAATGTAGAGCGTAGCAGTCCTCCGAATAAAGGTGAATAGCATATAAGTTAAAGCTGCCGCATCCTAACCTAACCAACCTTAACATATGCAGGCGTAACATAACATAAGCTGACGTGCCACCAAAGCCCTTGATGGCCTCGCGAGAGCTAAGCAGAGTATAGCAGAGGAATGTAGATCACTGAAATCGCCCGAACAGCTGTGTACAGCAAAAGGTAAGATATATCCTACCCTGACATTACCTGACCCAAACAAATAAAACGTAACTAAACCAAGCCTAACGTGCCTAGCCCACAACTGCCGGCCTCCCCACCTCTAAGCAGGGCATATTAGTGGAGGGCATAGCT
Source organism: Eufriesea mexicana (assembly GCF_001483705.2). Classification (NCBI taxonomy): domain Eukaryota; kingdom Metazoa; phylum Arthropoda; class Insecta; order Hymenoptera; family Apidae; genus Eufriesea; species Eufriesea mexicana. The sequence continues at coordinate 2,948 of NW_016917342.1, forward strand.
CAGTGGTCCATGTAATGGCAGTGTATAACACGAACGTCCAAGATATCCTAAAATGGCCTAACCAAATGTGACATAGGCGGATGCATCGTATCCCAACGTTACGTGCCACGACCGCTATTGCTGGCCTATGAGAGTTAACCAGTGTATATCAGAGCAATGTAGAACGCTAAAAGATTCCGAATAGAAGTGCATAGCCCAAAAGTCAAGGCTATCCTAAACAAACATAGCAAAACCTGACACAACCGAACGTAACATTACAGAGCCCAACGTGCCGAGAGCACTATTCCTCGCTCCCGCAGGAACACTGGAGCAGAGTGGAGCGCAGAAATACACCGCATTGCAGTATATAGCTTATGAGTCAGACATACCCTGACCTAACCTAACCCATTCAAATGTAGTGTAACTAAGCATGACGTGACGAGAAATATATTTCTGGCCTCCCGTGAGCCAAGCAGAGCATGTTGGTGCACATTAGGGCGCTGATATCCGCCGAATAGCAGTGTATAGCACAAAAGTCATAGTAACTTTTCCTAACCTAGCCAAACGTAACATATCCAAGCGTAGCAAAACTCAACCCAACATGAAGGGACCACTACTTATGGCCTCCAGAGGGACTAGCAGAATGTAGTAGAGTACAGTCTATCATAGAAATACAGCGAGTAACAGTGCATTGCACGGAAGTCGAAGCCATCCTAACCAAACCAGCCTAACCAAACCTAACCAATCTTAACGCAGCAAAAACTAAAGTGTCACGACCACCACTTGTTGCGCGCCAGAGCCGAGCATAGTGCGCTAACGCAATGTAGAGCGCAGAAAACCACGGAATAGCAGTGTACAACAAAAAAGTTTGTGCTAACCTCACCAAACCTGACCCAACCTAACCTATCCGAACGTAGCATATCTCATCAAAACGTGCCGCGACCACGGCTCCTGGCGTCCCCAGATCGAAGCAGAATCTAGCAGAGCACTGTAGATCACATGAATAGACTTAGTAAGAGTGCACAGCACGGAAGTCAAAGCTGTCTTAACCAAATGTTGCCCAACCTGACCTACCTATCGTGACATACCACCACCTGTTGTGCCGCGACCACTATTGTTCGCCTCCCCAGGGTCGAGCAGGGTATAGTAGAGCTATGTAGAGCGCGTTAGTCCACCGAATAGCAGTTTATGGTACAAAAGTCAAAAAAATCCTAACCGACGTTTGCTAACCTAACCTAATGAAACGTAACCTTACCCAACCTAACATGTCGAGAACACTATTTCTGGCAATCGCACAGCCAAGCGGAGTATATTATAGCTCATTGAAGTGCGGAAACCCAACGTAAAGCGTTGTATAGCACAAAAGAAGAATCAGCCTATCCTAATCTAGCCAAACGTTACATAGCCAAGCACAACCCAACTCAACCTAACATGACGAGACCACTATTGCTGGCCAGCATAGAGGCATGCAGAATATACTAAAGCACAGTAGTGCGCAAAAGACCACGGTATTGCAGTGAACATTACAGAAGTCTAGGGTAACCTAACGTAACCTGGCATAGCCCAACCATACATAGCGTAACCTAACTCAACCTAACGTTCCAAGGTTGCTATTACTTGGCACTCAGCGCCAAGCAGAAAATATTAGAACACGGTAGAGCGCAGAAATCCACGGATAGCGGTGTATAGCACAAAGGCCTGAACTGACATGTCCTAACATCGCCAAACGTAACATACACGAACGTAACATAGCCGAACCTGACGAGCCTAGGACACTACTGATGGCCACCGCAGAGGCAAGCAGAACGTACTTGGGCACACTGAGGCGCAGTTGTCCACCGGATGGCTGTGTATAGCACAAGAGTCAAAGCTATCCTATCCTAACATATCCAACCGTAACAAAACCAAACGTAACATACCTCAACCTATCGTAACGCGACCACTATTTCTGGCCTTCCAGGAGCCAAGAATAAAATACTAAAGCAAAGCAGAGAGCAGAAATCCGGCGCATTGTAGTGTATAGCACAAAATTCAAATATACACTGACCTAACCTGACCAAACCGAACCTAACCAAACGCAGCATAGCCCAAAATGACGTGCCGCGACCACCGTTCCTGGCCTCCCAGGAGCAAAGCAGAATGTAGTGGAATACAGTAGATCACAGTGGTCCACTGGTCCAGCGAATAATGGTGTATATCTCGAAAGTCGAAAACACCCTGACGAAACATATCCCAATATAATCCAATCAAACGTAGCCTAACTCAACAAAACATGTTGCGACCATTATTGCTGGCCTCCACAGTACCAAGCAGAAAATGGTAGAGCACAGCCGAGCGCAGAAGTTCCGCGAATAGCAATGTATAGCACAAAAGTCAAGGATACCCGATCCTAACCTGGCTTATCCTAACCTATCCGTTCGTAGCATAACACAAAGCAACTTGCCGAGAGCACTGCTGCTGGCATCCCTATAGCCAAGCGGAATATACTAGAGCACAGTGAATCACAGAAATCAACCGAATAGCAGTGTATAGCACGAAGGACAGAGCTATCCTAACCAAACATTCCTGGCATACCCTAACGTAACGCAACATATCACAACCCAACGTGCCGAGACCACTGTTACAGACCATCACGGAGCCAAGCAGAAAATATTAGAACATAGAAGAACGCAGATATCGGAGTATACCAGTGTGTATCGCAGATATCGGAGTATAAAGGTGTGTAGCACAGAAGGGTAAAATAACCTATCCTAACATCACCGAACGTAACACAACCAAACGTAGCATAACACAACCCAACTTGCCGAGACAACTGTTGCTGGCCGCCATAGAGACAATCAGGGTATACTACAGCAGTGCAGTGCCCAGAAATCTACCGCGTTGAAGGGAATAGCGCAAAAGCCTAACCTATTCTGGCCTAGCCTAACCCAAGCGAGCGCAGTGTAACTTAACGGAACGTGCCGCTACCACCATTACTCACCTCCCCTGAGTCGAGCAGAGTAGAGTAGAGTAACGTAGAGCGCAGATAACCACAGAATAGCAGTGTACAGCACAAAAGTTGAAGATATCCTAACCTTACCCGACCTAACCTGACACAAACAAACGTAGCATACCACAACACAACTTTCCGCGAATGCTGCTTTTGGCATCCCCGGAAACAAGGAGGATATAGTAGAGCACAGTAGACCACAGGAGTCCACCGGATAACAGTGTATAGCGCGAAATTCGAAGCTGTCCTTGCCAAGCGTAGCCTACCCTGACATAACCAGACGTAAAGTAACAAAAACTAACGTGCCGCGACCGCTATTGTACGAATCCCCAGACTCGTGAAGAGTAGAGTAGAGCAATTTAGAGCGCAGAAATCCACTGCATAGCAGTGTGTAGCACAAAGTCGAGGATATCGTAACCTAACCTTGCTTAACCTGACCTAATCATACGTAGCGTAACTCGTCTTAAGTGCCGCGACCACTATTTCTGGCCTCACCAGCGCCGAGCAGCGTGTGCTACAGCAAAGCAAAGCGCAGAAATCCACCGAATAGCAATGTATTGCACAAAAGCCGTAGATACCCTAGCCTAACCTGTCCCATTATAACCCAACCAAGCGTAGCACATCTTAACATAATTTGCCGCGACCACTGCACCTGGCCCCCGAAAGGAAAGCAGATTGTAGTAGAGCACAGTGGAACACAGAAATCCACAGAATAACAGTGTATAGCACAAAAGTTGAAGTAGCCTATCTTGACCTAGCAGAACGCGACGTATCAATAGGTAACCTAACTCCACCCGACATGACGAGGCTCTATTGCTGACCTCCACAAAGGCAAGCAGAGTGTACTAGAGCACAGTAGTGCGCAGTAATCCGCCACATTGTAGAGAACAGCACATAAGACGAAGGTATCCATGCCTAACCTGTCCCACCAAAACATAACCGAACGTAGTGAAGCTCGAAATAACGTGCCGCGGCCACTGTTCCTGGCCTCCCAAGATACAAGCAGAACGTAGTATAGCACAGTAGGTCACAGAAATCCACCGAATAACTGTGCATAGCACGAAATTCATTGCTATCCTAACCAAACTTAGCCTAACCTAACCCAGCGAAACGTTACATAACACAACTTAACGTGCCACGACCATTATTGCTCGCCTCCCCTGAGTCGAGCTGGGTACAGTAGAGCAATGTAGTGTGCAGAAATCCACCGAATAGCCGCATATGGCACTGAATTCTAAGCTACTCTGTAAAAACATAACCAAACGTGTCATATGCAAACGTAGACTAACTCAGCCTAACGCGCTGACAACGCTATTGCTGGCCTCCCCAGAAACGTGCAGGACATATCAGAGGATAGTAGAGCGCAGAAGTCCATAGAATCGCAATGTACATCACAAAATTCATAGCTCTCCAGGCCTAACCCAGATATACTTAACCAAACGAAACGTAGCCTAACTCAGCATAGCGTGTCGCGACCACCATTGCTGGAATCTCACAGCCAACCGGAACGGAGTAGAGCACAGTCGTGCGCATACATCCAACGAATAACAGTGCATAGCACGAAAGTAAAAGCTACCCTTACAGAACTGAACCTAACCTAACGTAGCGAAGCGTAACATAAGCCAACGTAAAGTGCCGAGACAAATATTGATGGCGTGTTCAGGGCCATGCAGAATATAGTAGAGCACAGTTGAGCGCGGAAATCTTCCGAATAGCAGTGTGTAGCACCAAAGTCAACGATATCATGACCGAGCTTATCCTAACCTAACCTAGCCGAAGGTAGCATAGCGCAACTTAACGTGACGCGACCGCTGTTGCCGGCGTTTCCAGAGCTAATCAGAATATATTACAGCAGAGTAGATGGCACGATTCCACCGTATAATTGTTTATGGCACAAAAGTCAATGATATCCAGACCTAACCAAGTCAATCGTAGCCTAACCAAACGTAGCGTAACTCAAGCTTACGTGCCAAGACAACTATTACTTGCCACCCAAGGGTCGAGCAAAGAATAAAAGACAACTAATACTTGAAACCCAAGGGTCGAGCAAAGAATAGGGGAGCAACGCAGAGTGCAGAAATCCACCGAATAGCAGTGCGCAGCACAAATGTCAGTGCCACTCTAACCAAACAGAGCCTAATCTACCCTAACCACAAATCACCTAACAGAAGCTATAGTGCCACGATCAATCTTGCTGTCTTTCCCAGAGACAAGCAGAAAACGATAGTGGAGGGTAGAGCCCAGAAATCCATAGAATCGCACTGTATATCACAAAAGTCAAAGCTATCCTGTCCTAATCGATGGAAAGGTAACGTAGCCAAGCGTAACATAACTCAGACCAACTTGCCGCGACCACTA
>NW_016917343.1:0-659 GCF_001483705.2 Eufriesea mexicana
ACTAGAGCAATATAGGGCGTAGAAATCCACCGAACAGCAGTCTATAGCGCAGAAGTATATTCTACCCTATCCTAACCTATCAAGACGTAACATATGCAGACGTAACGTAACCCAACCTTACGTGCCATGACCGCTGTTGCTGGCCTCACGAAAGCTAAGCAGAGTATAGCAGAGCAATGTAGAACGCTGGAATCTACCGAACAGCAGTGTATGTCACAAGAGTCAAATCTATCCTAACCAAACCAAACCAAACTTAACCTAACCACAATTAACTTAACTCAACGTAACCTGCCGAAAGCAGTATTCCTGTCGTCTACGGAGGCAAGCAGATTGTGATAGAGGAGCGTCAAATTCCAAAGAATTGCTGTGTGTGGCACAAAAGTCTAAGCTACCGTAGCCTAAGCAACGTAATCTAACCTGGCAGAGCGCAATTTAACTTAACCAAACGTGCTGAGGTCACTATCGCTTACATACCCTGAGCCAAGCAGAATATACTACAGTACAGTAGATCGCAGAAATCCACCGCATTGTTCAGTGTAGCATAAGAGTCGAAGATATCCCAACCTTACCTTTCCTAACTTTACCTAACCGTACGCAGCCCAACTAAATATAACGTGCCCAGGCCACTATTGTTGACATCCCCAGAGGCTATCGGATGC
>NW_016917344.1:0-519 GCF_001483705.2 Eufriesea mexicana
TTACGTTACGTTTGGCTACGTTACCTATGGGTTGGTTAGTATAGAATAGCTGCGAGTTTTGTGGCGTACACCGCTTCACGGTCGATTATTGCGACTTTCTGCGCTCCAACATTTTCTGCTTGATTCTGGGGAAGTCCGCAATGGTGGCCTCGGCACGATGGGTTAAGTTAGGTTACGTTCGGTTAGGTCATATTGGTTTGTTCTAGGTCCAGGTAGCTTTGACTTTTCTGCTATTCACTGGGATTCTATGAATTTCTTTGCTCTACTCTGAGGCTACTCGCCTCCTGGAAGGCCTAAAATAGTGGTCGGGGCACGTTAGGTGTAGCAATGTTACGTTTGGTTGTGTAACGATTGGTTAGGTTAGGAAAGGATAGCTACGTCATTTGTGCTATGCACTGCCATACGGTGGATCCCTGTGTTCTACTGCGCTCTGGTATGTTCCGCTTGGCCCTGGGTATGCAAGCAACAGAGGTCTCGGCACGTTGGTTTCTGTTACGTTACGTAAAGCAATAGCGAACA
>NW_016917345.1:0-2034 GCF_001483705.2 Eufriesea mexicana
CGAATACATTTTAATACAAATACGTCGCTTGTTTATGTAGTAGGCAATAATTTATTAATTTTTACACTTTTATTATAAATATACGTTACGAGCAATTTGTTATAAACAATCAGTTTAATAATTCATAAACTTTTTGCAAATTATAGTTACATTTTGACAAAAAATCATTCCAAGTTCAAGTAATAGCCAGTAATTCCTTAATGTTTTCACTTTTACTGCAAATTTACGTTGTAAACAATTTGTTATTAACATTAATAATTTGTTACTAACGATAAGTGTTATAATTTACGTATAATAGTATATATGTAATTATTACTCAAAATGTTCGAATTGATGCTGATAATACTATTAGTTTTTCATTAATTACAATCTTCTTTGCAATTAAATCTTCTATGTAATTAATTTACAAATTATATGCACAAATTATAAAAACAATATCCTTCTGAACATTCTCATATCATTTTTGTTCTTATTTTACTTCCAATTTTGTTCATAATTAATTATTTTGTTGGACCATCGCGCCGATCGTTGTTATCGAATCACGTACGTTGTCAAGTAAGTAATAATAACAAACTAATTAGCGTCAAATTATGTGCAAAAATTGTATAAAAATGTTGCGCAAGGAGCCAGCTATGCGATGCAGTTATAAAAGTACACAAATTAATCGCAGAAATTGCATAATTTGTTAATTTCAAATTATTCCCCAATAATTCCCAATCGCTAATACGGTCTTGTTTCCTTTTTTAATTTGGAGGTCCAGGAGGTTCAACAGCTGGTTATGAGCTTAATTTTGGATGAGTTAAATGATTATGAGCTGATTTGCTCTTACCACTAGACTTTCTATTTAATATCGCAAATTCTTCTTCATTTTCCTCTGCTTTTTCACAAAATGATAAAAGATTGAAATTACTGTAACAAAATTTTTCATTACACAGAATAATACTATCATGGATAAATGCTACAAACATATATGATTTTTACTTTACTCCTGTCCTTTACTTCTTCACTTTCCTGCACTATTATTCTTGGTATAATACTAAAAAATGGATTGTTTCAGTGATGGTTTAAATTCCAAAACAAGTTTCGGGTTGTCGATGTATAGTACGGTAATAATTCAGCTTTTATAATTTTTGGAGCATAAAGTGGCCTATCATTCTACAAGAAAAGGGGGAATATTAGATTTATATCAATTCTTGATATATTTTCTTATAAACGTTAAATTTACCTCATCTACAAGTGCTTCTTTAAGTTTAAGCATGTTATATATAGTTTCTCCAGTAACCTTACCAAAGATTGTATGCTTATTCTGTAATTCTGATGTAGAACCAAGAGTAAAGTAGAATTGGAAATCATTATCATCTCTGCCACAGCAATTGAACCTCGTCGACAAAAAAGTAATCTTGTATGAAATTCGTCCTAAAACACAAATATTTAATAATTATTTTTGAAGAAAAGAAGCATTCATTTTAGTTTTAAATATAGTCTTACTTTAAATTTCTCCATTACAGTTCTCCACATATGCTTTTACTACCTGCTCCTGTACCTTTGAGATCGCTACTATATGCTATGAATCCATGGATAATTCTATGAAATGTAGTGTCATGGTACTAACCTTCCATACATAATTGTATAACATTTTCACATGCCATGGGAGTTTCTTTTGCCCATAATTATAAATCAATATCACCAATAGTTGCTTCCATTGTAACCTTGTTATAACAAATATATTAATTTTATTAATGTACAATATATCTGAAATCAAAGTTATTAAAACTTATTACTTCTTATTGTAATTCAAACTAGAAATTACTTCATATATTAATGCAAAAATTTAGAAAGTAAATATTGTATATGAGTTAAATTTTTAAAAACAGATATGCAATCCATTGAAATATTCTTAATAAATACTAATTACTATACCCTTAATGGCTGGTTCTTGCATATAAATATTACTCATGTTTGTAAGTCTCCTGTAATAAAAAAAAATCCTTAGTCAATAATATTTCATATTAAATCTATAATCATTTAAAAATC
>NW_016917345.1:2066-21282 GCF_001483705.2 Eufriesea mexicana
CAGGAAAGACGTACCTTTTAGCTCTTCTTAATGTTGTCTTTATTGACCCAATCAATTTCATGTGCCGCAGCCAATTATTCCTGCAGTCTTTATAGTTTTCAAGTTCCTATAGATATTTTTACGCATTTTAGTTTTAATGCAATATTTACTCTCTATATTCAATTTAGCTATAACTTTCACAACCATTACCAATTGTTCACTCTCTATCTCTTCAATGAACTTCATATTTCCATGTCGATGCCACACATATTTCTCTATCGATACAAATGCTGTCTCTTTTGTGTTTCTTGACATAATATACATTACTTCTTCTCACAGCTACCATTCAAATCTCTCTCCTCTCTTTATATACCTTGGCTCCACCATTCTGAAATTTAACACATTGGCAAGGATCATTCACTTTGATCACAGATATTAATATTTATTTAGAAAAACGATACAACATACCTTTCAGCCTCACTGCATTCTCTATATCTTGTCGTTAAAAGAGGACATTGCGTAATTTCATTCCCCCTCATCTGCCTGAAGCATTTCCCTTCTATGAATCTTTATTTGACCACCAAACTTTTCTATCTTGTGGGGCATTTGGGTAGCTGATCTTGAATTCAATAGAAATATCATACCTTATATATTTGTTTTAATGCTACAACTTTTTCTCACAATAAGATATAATTCCTGGCATCTAATAGCTCTACATTGGTGGCACTCCATGAGCACAAGATTTTCCTACTGTTGCACGCGCCTCTTTATTTCAACAATCTTGAACCTGCTCTACGATGATATACCAAAAAGTGTAACACAAAAACCTAATTTTAGAAACAGAAGCGAAAAAAATGTATTATGCACACGATCTGACAGCCGCGGACACTTGCGGCACTATTTCTCGAAAACGCAAGCTCGAAACCGAAAAAAAATATTCAATTCCGTTAAGGAAAAAATCACTCTACGCGAATCAGTGGAAAAATCCGATTCAAAGAGCCTAATTCAAAAACTAGAAGCAAAAAATGTAAATTGCGCAGCACAATCTGAGAGCCAGTGACACTTCCGGCACCACTACTCGAAGAGGCACGCTCGAAACCGAAAAAAAATATCCAATTCCGTTAAGGAAAAAATCACTCTACGCGAATCGGTGGAAAAATCCGATTCAAAGAGCCTAATTTAAAAACTAGAAGCCAAAAATGTAAATTGCGCAACATGATCTGAGAGCCACTGACACTTCCGGCACTATTTCCCGAAAACGCACGCACAAAACCGAAAAAAAATATCCAATCCCGATAAGGAATAAATCACTCTACGCGAATCAGTGGAAAAATCCAATTCAAAAAGCCTAATTCAAAAACTAGATGCCAAAAAAGTAAATTGCGCAGCACGATCCGAGAGCCACTGACACTTCCGGCACTATTTCTCGAGAACGCACGCTTGAAACCGAAAAAAAATATCCAATCCTGTTAAAAAAAAAATCATTCTACCGGAATCAGTGGAAAAATCCGATTCGAAGAGCCTAATTTAAAAACTAGAAGCCAAAAATGTAAATTGCGCAACATGATCTGAGAGCCACTGACACTTCCGGCACTATTTCCCGAAAACGCACGCACAAAACCGAAAAAAAATATCCAATCCCGATAAGGAATAAATCACTCTACGCGAATCAGTGGAAAAATCCAATTCAAAAAGCCTAATTCAAAAACTAGATGCCAAAAAAGTAAATTGCGCAGCACGATCCGAGAGCCACTGACACTTCCGGCACTATTTCTCGAAAACGCAAGCTCCAAACCGAAAAAAAATATCCAATTCCGTTAAGGAAAAAATCACTCTACGCGAATCAGTGGAAAAATCCGATTCAAAGAGCCTAATTCAAAAACTAGAAGCAAAAAATGTAAATTGCGCAGCACAATCAGAGAGCCAGTGACACTTCCGGCACTATTTCTCGAAGAGGCACGCTCGAAACCGAAAAAAAATATCCAATTCCGTTAAGGAAAAAATCACTCTACGCGAATCAGTGGAAAAATCCAATTCAAAAAGCCTAATTCAAAAACTAGATGCCAAAAAAGTAAATTGCGCAGCACGATCCGAGAGCCACTGACACTTCCGGCACTATTTCTCGAAGAGGCACGCTCGAAACCGAAAAAAAATATCCAATCCCGATAAGGAATAAATCACTCTACGCGAATCAGTGGAAAAATCCAATTCAAAAAGCCTAATTCAAAAACTAGATGCCAAAAAAGTAAATTGCGCAGCACGATCCGAGAGCCACTGACACTTCCGGCACTATTTCTCGAGAACGCACGCTTGAAACCGAAAAAAAATATCCAATCCTGTTAAAAAAAAAATCATTCTACCGGAATCAGTGGAAAAATCCGATTCGAAGAGCCTAATTTAAAAACTAGAAGCCAAAAATGTAAATTGCGCAGCATAAACTGAGAGCCACTGACACTTCCGGCACTATTTCCCGAAAACGCACGCACAAAACCAAAAAAAAATATCCAATCCCGTTAAGGAATAAATCACTCTACGCGAATCAGTGGAAAAATCCAATTCAAAGAGCCTAATTCAAAAACTAGAAGCCAAAAAAGTAAATTGCGCAGCACGATCCCAGAGCCACTGACACTTCCGGCACTATTTCTGGAAAACGCACGCTCGAAACCGAAAAAAAAATATCCAATCCCATTACGGAGGAAATCATTCTACACTGATAAATGAAAAAAACCGGAGTCAAAAAGCCTAATTTCGGAAAAAGGAGCCAAAAATGTCAATTGAGCAGCACGATCTGACAGCTACGGACACTATCCCCACTTTTTGTTCGAAAATGCATGCTCGAAACCACAAAAAATCATCAATCCCTTTAAGGAAGAGTTGCCTCTATGCTGTTATTCCGAAAGAACCTAATCGAAAAGCCTAACTTGTGAAATATAGGCGAGAAAAGTAAACTGTGTAAAACGATTTCACAGGCACTTACTTTTCCGTCACTTTGTTTCATACATGCACCTTCAATCGTAAAATAATTGCCCTACTGGTTGGAGAATAATCTATTCTATGCATGAGTAATGAAATATCTTAATCAACAATCGACGTTTAGAATGTATAAGCAATAATACACAGCTACTTCGCAATTGAAGTCAAGATTGAAGAAAAATTGGAAAAACTGTTAACAAGCTGCCTATTCAGTGTAAAAATGTTCAAATATATTACTGGATAATCAAGATCTAGAATCTACTACAATCGACGGTTGGGAACTGTGCGATAGTATTACACGATCCGCACTCACACTGCTTCATTTCACGCATGTATCGTTACACGATTTTCACTATGTCAAATCATTATTTTTTACACGTAATACATTAGCACCGAAGAAATGTTCACAGTTAGTAATGCTGAACTTCGTAAATTTCTCACAAATTCTTAAACTTTTACTGTATCTTATTCATAAATATTGCGATAATGTTACAAACGTAACCTACAACTGCAATGTCGCGCACTAATACCAGAAACGTCGCGTTATAGTTCTTAAATATATATTTCCTCAGTTGTAGCAATTAAAACTTCAATCGGCGATATCACTACTTTACGAAACGTTTTGTGGAAATCTTTAATATTTCACTTTGACGTACAAAATTATTCCACTATTTGTTACCGGTATATTCGTTTGGCGCGGAACTGAAGATAACTGACGCTAGACATTCTGTGCATTTTTCTCGCGGGAAAATGCTGCGCGTCATTGAAATAGCCATAGGCTAAAGTATCGATGTAGAATATCAAACAACGTTTCTTATATTTATTAATATCAATGTAGCAAATACAAATACGTTTCTGTTACGAAAATGACAAATTAACAAATGCTTCATTTCCACAGCAAAAACGTTATAAATTAATAAAAATAATTATAAAATTAATAATAAAATTATAATATATAGTAATACATAATATACATATATTAGTTACAAAATTTTATAAATGAGCATTATGATCACCTTTATTGACAATACTCCTTGAGAAAATTGGTTTCTAATGTATATTTTTCCATTGCTAATAAGATGAGTTTATATTCAGTTTCAAGTGTACTTATGACAAACGTGAAATGTTATTGTTAAAATTAAGATTGATTAAATAGTACTTTTAATAAAACAGTTCACCTAACCTAAGCTGTGATGGGTGGGAGAAATAAAACAATAAAACAATACAAATTACTATCACACATTCTCCTCTCTTCTTTTTATTCTTTTAACACTCCCATAAAGTATTTTACATTCTTTAACAAATTTGGGCCATTCAGTGGTTTAGTTAGACAATCAGCATTTGTTTCTTTATTTGGCATGTAACAAATTTGCAAGTTCTTAGTTTTTACTACATCTCCTACATAACAACATTTTTCTATGTAGGAGCTTAGATTTAATTTTCTACATTTATCGCATTCAATCTATTCACATATCAAAATCTTTCTCACCTTCTTTTCCAGTAGGACTTCATATATCAGTCTATATATCAACATAACACATTTCATTGATTTCTGTTCCTTTTCCAAATTCAAGACAATACACACCCTCAAATATCTTAATATTCCCTTCAATCTATTCATGTCCATCATTTTAAGATCATGGTTAAATTATAACAAACATCCTAACTGCAAATGAGATGTCTAGCAAGACATAAGTATTCAAATACATGAATTTCCCTAACAATTCTCATAATTCTCAATATTCATTGATTTATGGTGGATTTGTTCTTCCTTTCAGCAACCCCATTGTACTGCAGTGTTCTTGCTGGACTGAAATCATGTTTTATTTTCTTTTAATTTAAACAAACCTGAAGATCTTGTCTGACAAACTCACCTCTATTGTCTAAGCATATAAGTACTTTTCAGTTTTCACAGATTAATTTTCTTCAAATGTTACCAATATTTTTATTTCCTCAGCTGACACTTTTCCTATAAGAGCAAGACCAATAATCACTCTTGAATAATCATCAATAGATAAGATGTACCTTTTACCTCTTTTTGACGTTGGCTTCAGTGGTCCAATCAAATTCATGGGTCACAGCCCCATTATAAGATTTTTGCCTTAAAGCAACATTCACACTCTATATTCAATTTATTTTTACCTTTCAGAACTATTACCAACTCTTCATTCTCCATCTCGTCAATGAACTTTATATTTGCATGTCGATGCCACACATCTTTCTCTGTTGATACATATGCTGCCTCTTTTTTGTTTCTTGATTCCATGTAATATACATTTTTTCTTCTTACTGCTTTCATTAGAACTTTTTTCCTTTCTTTATGTACCTCAGCTCCATCAATCTGAAACTTAACAGATTAGTAACAATAGTAATAATCAGTGACTTTGACCACTGATATTAATATTTATTTAGATCAGGAATACGGCATACCTTTCAATCTCACTGTATTCTCTATATCCTGTTCTCATAAGAGGACATCACCTAAATTAATTTTATTCCCTTTTGTCTGCCTAAATCATCTCCACTTTCTGAATTTTTATTTAATCATCAAATATTTCTATCCAGTATGTTATATGGTTAGCCAACCTAAAATTCAATAGTATATCATACCTTGCATATTTTTATTACTGCTTCAATTTTTTCTAACTATAAAACATAATTTTTGATATCTGATGGCTCTACGCTTTTGATATTCCATGAATCCAACTTTTTCTCCAGTTACACGTGCTTGTTTATTTCAACCGAACATTGTCTTTTTGCAATCAGGTTCTCTAATTTACTTATAACTAACTTACGACTAGTTTATAAGTAATATTTCAACTGTGGTGTGTAGCTCTTAACTTGGTATCGTTTCCCAAAAATTATATTTAGGAAAAGGATACCAATTACCAGGTCTCACCACGTGGAGGTGGCTACGCATCGAGACCCGACATGCGTCCTAGTGGCGAAGCCTGCTGGCGCTATCTGTATCAAAGATACTCTACTCTAGCTTGGAGCGAAAAAAGTTAAAGTGAAGCTACTGACACTGTACTATATTTCCTGTCTTACAAAGGGATTTCGATTCGGTATACTAAAATTTATTACTTTACTATCGCAACACTAACAGACTCTAATATTTCTAACTTCCCACAAAATTCGGGAATAAAATATGAAAAACGCGAGCAAGTAAAAAATCGCAACGCGCCCGAACGAGTTCGTGATTATTCGAAAGACCGACTAGCCTACGAGACGTACTCTCATGTACAAGACAACTTCGTGCCTCGGCACCCTCCCGATTGGACCTAGCCCACCCAGCCACCACATGACTTACTCGAGAACGAGAGCGATCGAAGGACCAACGAAACACACAAAATCAAGCCGAGGGTCCCTAGCGAGGCCCTGTAGCCGGTCACGCAGGCCCCTGCCACATGGGGAGAAATTAATCATTCCATGGGGTCTGACCGCAGGCCCATATGCAGTGTCACGGCTACAGGGCCCATACCCCGGTCGTGCACGCGCTGGTGCCCAGGACGACTAAGGCCGACAGACCCTCGAATTGACCCAGGTGAGTGCCAGTCCGCCGGCCACCCTAGAACCGATGCGCGACAAGGGTGGCAGTGGCGAGGGTGAGTGTCGGAACGAGTCGTTTGGATGACACAAAACACGGAGTTATCGAGCACACGAGAGTACGTCGCGTAGGCTAGTGGGTACTTAAGAACAATCGCGATTATCGCGAGAACAATTATGTTCCGTTTGGTAACGAGAGGGGTGAGTGGAATATAGGGAATTTGTATATTTCGCTCCAGTTAGGTAGCTTACCTCTGTACAGATAGCGCGCACATGATACTTATTCTAGGAATCTATCTTATGACTACTTAAAAATAAAGACACGCATCCCGTGTCGTCCCGTGTGTCCGAAATGAAGACCTGAGAAAACTTGAAGATTTTGAGAAACCTAAAAGCTAAAACAGAATATATTATTGTTAATGTAAACCTGAAAGGAAACGGATTAGTACGAGGAACGAAAACGAACGACTGGAAACCATGAAGGTTAACCAACTTGAAGGAACAACCCACCGATGAGACAGAGAGAAACCAACGACGAAACATTCGAATATTGTTCGAAATATTCGAATTGTCAAGTAAAAATAAATAGAAACGGAAAGATAAAATCAGAAAAGAGAAGAGTAATTAAATCCTGAAAAAAAAGAATTAAAATCTGAAAAAATAAAAAAATTATTAAGAACCTAAAGATGAGACATGAACAACCCAACGATGAAATATAAACAACCCAATGATGAGATATAAAGAAACCAACGATGAAACATTCGAATATTATAAGAAATATTCGAATTGTGAAATAAAAATGAATAGAAAGGAATAAATAACATCTGAAAGGAGGAAAAATAATTAAAAGCTGAAAAGGGAAAAAATAATTAAAAGCTGAAATGAGGAAATAAAAATAATTAGTAAATTGTTTAATGGAGTGGATTGAGGGGCGAGGCGGGGGGGGGGCAGTCCCAACCTCACTTCGAATCCCTACCCCTCGCGCACAATGAAAATTTAGATGTTACGCTTCCGAATAAATGAACGACAAATGAATATTACTGCGTCGCGTCGTCTCTTATATAGCCTCCGATCGGCCGAGCTCCCCACTCCAATCGGAAATTATCGAACTTTACCGATTTCATTAATTATTATTTTTCCGCTCTAATAGTCATTAAATTATTAATTTTTTCACTGTTGTTATAAATTCACGTTGCGGGCAATTTGTTATTAACAATTTTAATTTGTTATTAACAGTAGGCGTAATAATTTATAAACATTTTGTAAATTATTAGTACATTTTAACACGAATTCTTTATGAATTTAAGTAATAGCCAATAATTTATTAATTTTTTCACTTTTATTATAAATTTACGTTGGAAACAATTTGTTATTAACGATATTAATTTATTATTGATAATAAGTTTTATCGTTTATACATTTTTTAGAAACTATAACTGCATTTAGTCTTCCACGGCATAAATTTCCATAATACGTATACGTATGTCAAAATATTTTTATTTCTTCTGTATTTTTTACTAAATCGATGTATTACACAAAAAGTAAAAACATTTGAAGATTCATTCTCATCTTAAAAGTTAGCTGGAGTTTATATGGGACACATAGTAGTAGTTGGTTGACAATTCTTCCGTATCCTTTTGAAGGATGCAACTTAATTAAACCAAACCAATTCCGTTTTATGAAATCTGAAGATAATAAATTCGAACAAAATAATATCCTTAGTACATTTATTTATTCCTTTTTACATATGAATTATGTACGCACATGTGCATTTGTGAGACAAGTATCAAACTCTGGCCTCTCAATATTCGAGCTGAATCTTCGATGTAATGAGACAAAAAAATAGATGATGTTTCTATCCAATGCCGCAGATGATAAAATAAGATTATGTCACAATGCGAGATCCGATGTAGCACACCCTGCTGCTAAGTAGCTTCATCGCTTTGTTAATTCCTAAAACAGACAAGAAGCGAATTATAATTTTTCGAATTATGTATACAAAACTATCTAATTTTTCGTTTTTAGATTTAATCAGCCTGTCAAGAGTCTCAACATTTTAATTCTGCCCGTAAAATAAATACGAAACAATTGGTTATTTGAACTCGTAACATATTTGTTATTAAAATGAACCAATAAGTTATAAAAAGATTATAAATTATTACACCTATTGTAAATAACAAATTGCTCGCAATGTAAATTTACAATAAAAGTGAAAAAGTAATAAATTACTAGTTATTACTCGAATTTGTAACGTGTCCATGTTAAAGTGTACATATAATTTACAAAAAGTTTATAAATGATTACACCCATTACGAATTACGAAAAAGTTAAAGTTCGTTGAACAGTGTAATGTGTCTCTGTTCCTGAGGTGTCTGAGAAGATTCCAAGACCATCCTTATTCTCGCGATGCGACGAGATAAATAAATCGAATGAAAAATAGGAATGAAAAATGAATCGGAAGAATGCATCGCGTATTTACACGAATAACAAAGTCGCAAATGAAGCATGTACCGGATAACCGGAAAGGGCTGCAGCGAAGCAAGCGTAAGTACATTGGGGGATGGATTTATCCCGGCAGCCGTAAGCGCGTGATTCCTGCGAAGGTGGAACAAAGGAAACGAAGAGGCGAAATTGGGAGATAGGAAGATCTTTTGTAACCGTTAAAGAACGGTGGAAGAAGAGTGAACCGAATCTAAGAGCGCTTTTAAATCAGCGTAGCCCAACGTATCGCTTGCGGCGTTCACCTGTGGTAATGGCTGCATAAACTCTCGACTCGGGTTCCCGTCGGTCCTTTTTCCATCCCCTCGAGAGTTATTTGGCCGTACACCTTTCTCCCTTTCCGCTCCCTTTCTTTCTACCTTTCCCCATCACCCGTGACGCCTGTAGCTTTGTTCTCTCTACGCGTTCACTTCGCGCCATCCAAAAACCACCGTGCTCCAACAATTTTTATCGAATATTCGTTAATCGTCCCGATTTTTTCGCGAATTTATTTGCGAATTTATTTGCAAATTTATTTGCAAATTTGTTCAACATCCTTTAATGGAACATTTGGTGAATGGGTACTCTTTCGAGTTAAACGTCACTCTCGTCGAGGTGACGCACGGAAGGACGTTGACCGAAGTTTTCGTGGACCTTCGATTTTCCGTGACGACCAAAGTGTACGAAAGTGGTCTACGCCACCGACCACCCCTTGACCGTGCACCTTGCGTGGTCTGTCAAGTGGTCAATGGTGGTTAGTCGTATTTGGTCAATAGTGGTCAGTCATATCGGTCACCGGTGATCGCCATTTCCGAAATCGTTCCTGAAGACTACTCGATAAAACCGCGATGCAAGGATATTAAAAGGGACTTGGAGGGTAAAACGCGATGTTCAAACACAACGAAATTAGGGATGTTGGAAATGAGAAAAGGCGTCGCGAGAGTGTCAAAGAAGAATGAATTTCATGGAAAAAAGACAATACAAGGAACGGCAATGAAAAGAAGCAATGCTAGGGCGTCATAAAAGGGGTTTCGACGATGAAAAATGGGAGAAAAAATTCAGGCAGATTTATAAGAAACCAGACGAAATGTCGAAGACAGTACAAGACGACGGAAAAGGAAGAAATTTGAATAAACAAAGATGGTAAAAAATTTCAATAAGTCCGAAATGCTCGACAAAGCCAGGGAAATTACTAGCCACGCGTAACTCGAAGATTTGCACGCGAAACTTACAAATCGAGCATTCTCGAAGGAGCGTTATCCAATCAGTCTCTCGGTGTGTTACTGATTCCCACCGTCATCGAGGCTCTGCTTGCCGAGAGATTAATTCGAACGGCTATGAGGGACAAAAAAAAGAACTCGTATATATGTACCTGTTAGCAATTAATAAACGCAGGATCGAGAATGGGAGAGACCTCGTTCGGTTCGCGTTATACCTACGGTATAATGGCGAGGAGGTCTGAACGCCTGGTGTCGGAAAGATCCTGCTTGCACGAATTAACCATTATAAGTACCAGCAGAGCGGACCAGGATATCGGATCATTTGTAAAGCAATAACGCCCGATAAATCTCCATCCTTTCATTACTATAAATTCCCGGGCGTTGCGGATTTTTGCTCGTCCCCACTCGACCAGTCGGACGGCCGGCAATAAATGTTATATAGGTATATAAAATTCAGGCTGCATCCGCGCGGCTATGTTGTATATAATCACAATTAGCGTCCTATTAGGCGCCGAATGTGCCTCCTTATTTATGTCGTGCATTAACATACCTACCTCTATGTAAACTTATATCATTTCCATCATCCCCCTTGCGGCCTCGCAACCCCGGCTATATCGCGCGCCGTTCCTCCGCTCGTTCTTCCACTCGTTCTTCCACTCGTTCCACCGAAAACCACGCGGTTCCGCCGACGAATCCAGCCAAGACAACAGGCTCTCCCTGCTCGCTCGCCGATTTACGATTATCCGCGTTTACACCTGACCGATCGTTAAATAACGAATATTCGTGCGGCTGTTCATGAACGGAATTACTCCTGTAAACACTTTATACCGCGAACGAGAGAGATCAGCCGTGCCGCGCGAAACGTACGATTACCGTCCGCGTAACGGCGATTTTTCAGATAACGATATCGGATAACCGCGAGGGTTCTCAACGCGATCCGAAAAGAATTTAATCGGCAATTTTTCGCTTCGGTTCCCGCGCGTCCCGGCTAGATAGGGAATACCCGACGAGCGGGAATCGTTTAATCGTGCGAATCGTTGCGGTTCGTGGCCCTTATAACAACGCGCCACGGAATTCGTCGTCGTGTCGTCGGGAAAGAAACGGCGCTGATGTCTCGTTCGATAGCGAGTCGCCCGGAGAAATCGAATCGAGAAGGAACAATGAAAACCACGACGCGGCTCTCTCATCGTGTGTGATGCCGCACGTAGGAACCCATGAACCATTCCCTGGACCCTGGCGATGGTGAGGCCCCGAGGTCAGGGCCTTGCCCATGGTGTATCGTGAGGACCTCAGCAGGGTGTCCGTGCTTTCCTCTGTATTAATAACATGGCCCGGCCACTGCCAGCTATACATTAAGCAAAATAATCATCATAATCGTGCGTAATACGTCCGGTGAGCCCGCGATTTTCTGTACCGTCATCCGGCTGCAGACGAATAGCACTGCTGCACGAGGTACGAGCCCTCGTCGGCTCTATCGAAACGAATTCTCCTATTTCTCTTTTCACCGTGTCCCGAGAAAGTTCGCGAGAAATCTCTTCTCGGAGATCGAACTTTCCATGCGAGTCACTCGTGCGATTCCGATACTGCAACCGGTGTCTTCCGGTTCCGAGATATAGTTCGCGAACTCTCTCGCGGAAAAGAGCTGGAGGAGCACGACGGAGGATTCGGAAATCTTAACAAAGGAGTTCTGCCGAGGAGAAACATTCGTCACCGTCGACGATGGTACTCGAGATTCGAGCTTTCGCCAGCGATATTTCGGCGAGCGAGGATCCTGCCCCCGTAACCCTGTTAGCCAAAGCGTGGCACGGAAAAGCGCATCGAACCATCCTGGCGAAAACGGGGTCGATCGTGTTCGCAGTTGCTGGTAAACCGGCGAATAGAGAGAGGGTGGACGCTTATAAACAGGGAAAAATTATATTTGCCTTTTAATCTAGCCGCGCATCGTACAGCCGGAGGGCTCGCGTTGTTCGTTAAGGGGCACGTATTGCTAACGGGGTGTATATGCAAATCACGCGCGGAATTAATTTTTCGCATGCTGCGCATACACAGCCGCGTACACACGCACGCGTACGCGCGCGAGCGCGCCGCGACTCGGACGGGCGTAGAGACGCGGATATTGCGAAATGCTAGGGCAAACCGATGGCCGCGACTATGCGTACAATTGATTACAGACGTGATCGTCATACCGCGCTAAATCCGCGACATTCTCCTCGATCTTGGCTGCGGCCTCGACCACGTTCCCCGATTCCTAACCTGGAACAATCGATATTAAACCCCACCCCGTCGTCGGCTTATCTCGCCAACTGTCTAATAAAATTTCTCCACGCTCAAAGGGTGGCCGTAGAATTTCCTATACGAGAGCCGTAATTGATCGGATAATAGAATTAATCTCGAATTAGAGATCGGTTAACGGATCGTGAAATGCCGCGCGGCGCGCTTTACGACCAGTATCCAGCTTAACGTATTCGTCCCGATATCGTTCTTAATTCTCGAGTAGATACGGACGATACGACGCGATATTCAACGATCGGACTACTTAACGTGCTACTAATGGCTCACCGGAGTGGCTTTACGGAGACACACGCTGCTGCTCCGCTCCGCTCGTCGGTGCCGGGGCACGTTTTCAATAATTCATTTTCCGGCGAACGTATCGGTAATAAAGTGAGTTATATCGAGTCGGTGTAAGCTCTCGACAGCACGCGTGACATTCGTTCCCGTGGAATCACGGCCGGTTCCCCGAGAGTCCTCTTTCTTCCCTCCTTTCCGCCGCCATTTCTTCTCCGTTCGTTCCACCGCCGCGCCGCCTCCTCTTTGTCGTCGTGTCGTCGTTCTAGTTGTCGTCGTCTCCTTTCGTCCGTCGGCGGCCTTATGCGATTCGAGGTACCCGTCACGGGGCTTTGTTATGTATTTATGCGCATATTCGCCTATTTGTCGAGAAATTCCCGCGTCGTGTCGGCTCTAGGCTGCTCACGACTCGTTCCATGCACGATCCCTTGAACGTCGACCCCCGAAGAGATGTGTTTACCCGGCGTACACGCGCGTCCTTATACGTTCGTACACGCGAACGCTGTGTCGCGAGCCGGGTACCGCTTCGAGACTGTCTGTCCTCGCGTCTGTTATATTCGCGTGACTCCGCCGTATGGAACCGTCTGCCATAACCCAGAGAGAGAGAGGGAGAGAGACGATTTTTCATAGATTCGCCGAGATTTCTTCCCGAGGATGCCCGGTCTCGATCGGAGGAATATTAAAATCTGCCCGCGCGATCTATGAATAAGCACGATCCCTCTATGGGACTCTATGGGACTCTATGCGACTCTACGTGTTCGCCGTTCGCGCACGTGGAATATCGTGCCACGGATACGGCTTTCTTGCGACGCGTATACACGTCCATTGTCGTGAGCCGAACGCAATAGCGGATCATCGATTATGCGAGGCTTTTATTAATAACCCCGACGCCACGACGCGGGTCTCGATTGCTACGACACTGCGCCGTTCCCCAGCTAGTGGGTACATGGCCCTTTAATTACACGCTCGCGATTAATCTTGGTTTTTATTTCGCTCGCGTCGCGATACAGCCAGGTCCGTGTCTTTCTTTCGTCCGTGGATGCGTTTCCATAAAATTCTCGTACTCGAACGGAGGAAATTTTAGATACGGGTAAATATCCGTTCTGACCTTAAAATCGGCCATCCTGTGAGACGAAGCTGGTATTAACGGCGAGTATCTTCTAGCCCGAATCGAGACTACTGTCCTATTCCGTTCGACGTGGAATCCGCGAGGGAAGAATATTCGGCGGAATACGTGTGTATTTGCCGAGGCAGACGGAAAAGGAAAATTTCGATAACGTTTCCGGCGTGCAATTTTGTCGGGACAAACAAGAGAGTCGCGAACATCCGTGTGTGAAGAAGCGTATTATAGGAAATAAGCATGTCGCATGGCGATACAGCTCGTCCGAGAGTGGGTACGCGAAAGACGACGAGCCCCGCGTTGTTCTATGTGCTTTTCATTTGCATTCTTTATCGTCGATAAATTATCCGTCGTCAAACGTGCTCGTTGCCTCTGTCTGATAAAGTATTCACCGTAAAATCAACCTCGCGGAACCGCGACGGAACGAGCGTACGCGAGATCGCTGGAAGCTTGAGTCGATAAAAGTCATTCGTATGCATTTTCGAATACGACGAAACGCGAAATAAAATAGTCGAATAACGTTCGCATTACGATCTCGCGGTAACCACCCCACCGGCCACCTCGTGGCGCGCGTATTTTTTCCAAAATTCGTTTACGCGGAGCGAAAGGTAAACTCCTGGAAGCTGTTCTCGACGGAACGATACGCGGTAGGTCGGTGGAAATAAATTCGAAATAAATCATCGAGATAGCAATGGACCTCGAGCGAGAAACATATTTTCCTCGGAGTACGACGGTGTTTTGCTTCGTTAAGGATCGATAGAGGGAAAGGAGCGAGGGATGGCTGGCGGTGGAAGGTGGTAAAAATACGCAGAAAATTGATGCTTTTTCCAGCGCGGAGAGCGCGCGGTCCGCGTCATCTTGTAAACACTTCTTCTGCCTTTCGGTCGTTGTAAATAACGAGCAGGCGGTGCTCTCGGGCCCGGAAAAATCTCTCATTCCGGTTTCCTCGCCGCGGCGGGGCGCTACGCCGCCGCTGCGAGGTCGTTCTCCAGATTTATTGATTACAAATTGCACGGCGATCAATCGCTTAATGGTACCGGCGCTCTCTCGCTCTCGCCAGATGTATTTATGAATCGATACAAAATATTGCCTTATTAAATCACCTATCGCCCCCACCGTGCTCGTGGCCGAGGAACGTTCGTACGTAACGCGTCGTGTTTGCCCGCGATTAATGCGCTTTCGAACGCGATCCTGACGGCTATTATTTTCTTCGTAACGCGATATAATCGATCCGCGGCGTACGGTACCGTTTCGCGCGGAGGAACGCTCGATCCTGATCGAAAGGGAGCGGACGTCGAATTTGCATTTAACTCGACGACCGTCGACGACGTGCATTTTTTTTCCCACCGTAAATTGAAATTCCGCCCGCTTTCCCGCAACGTTCGTCGCGAATTTGTGAACGGTTAACCGTGTGCGGTCGGTGAAACGAGCGCCAATTACGGAGGTTAATGATCGTTCGATTTCCGGAGATAATTAATTCGTTCGACGCACCGGGGCAAGCTTCACGCGAAATCGACGATGGCGCAACGTGGTACGGTTTACGTATGCTTTATTATAAAATTTCCGACAGTGCCGGCGAACGGGAAGAAAGGTCGGGGGCGAGGGTTACAAAAGAGGCCGGAGAACGCGAGGAAGCAATAAGATCAAAGCTAACGATCGATCCCTCGGAGACTGCAGCTTGGCACGATCCTTTGCCAAGATCGTTTCCGGAAATCGACGACTCTGTCGACGTTAAAATTCAATCGCACAAGTAAGAGGGGGAAATAAAAGCAGAGGGAGAATACGCGAGCGTGTACGGGTCTAGTGGAATTCCTTTAGCTCTCGTAGGAATCCCTAGCCGATCGATAGTTTTATTCTTCCACGACCTGGCCATCTACTTACGCGATGCTTAACCGCGAGGACGCTCCGGATTCGCGAAATTCGACCGCGTCGAAGAAATTCGCCACTTTACGATTCGCCACCGACGATCGACGACTCTGTTAAATCACGTCACCTCTCCGGATGAGAAAATTCTCAGCGCCGAATGAACACGCTGATAGTCGCGCTCCTTTTCAACGCAGTTTGTCTTTCATCTTTTAACAGTCTCTTAGCGCAGCGATAATGGAACAAGTTGCTTCAGACGACGCTCCATCGGGCGCGGAAGGAAAGAAAGAAAGAAAGAAGGAGAAAGGGTGAAAAGAAAGAGAAGAAAAAGGGAACGGGGATAAAAGCGACTACGACGAGGTAAACTGGGAAAGAAGGACTTATTCCCGTGGAAGGAAGAAGTCAAACCTTTGAATACTGCACTCCGACGGAGGCTCCGTGCTGGAGCCAATTGCCGGAAATCGGCGGCTCCTGGGCGACGTCAAAGTCGGGACAACTCGACATCGTCGTCAGGCGACGACGACAGCGTCGACGCCGGAACGGAGCAGAACGGAAGGGAACGGAGGAAATCGAACGAAATGGGCGAAGAAGGGAAACAACGAGGCGACGATGAACAGAAAGAACGAGCCGAGTCGGGAGCGCGAAACGCGAGGAAATAAATAAATCAACCAGCGAGGCGGTCTCCTGGGCTGGAAAGTGGAAGAAAACGATCGACTGCCAGGGGTGGAGAATAACAGGGGCGGGACGAGGGGGCGCGAACTACGGTAGTTCGCGCCAACGAATTCGAAACACCGTCGGTGCGTGTGTGTCGTACACGCGCGTGTACGTGTACCGGCTTCGTTCCTGTTCCCCTCGTTCCTTCCTCTTATCCTCGCAGCTTCATTCAAATGTAAGGACTCGAAAGGAAAGCGCATTTTCTCTCTCACCACCGAGCAACCGATCTTCCTCCTGCGCCGCGAGCGGAAACGGAAAGGAGGCCTTTCCAGAGGCGCCAACGCGGCCGCCTCTCAGGATATTCCGCTGATATTCGAATGCGGAATCTCGCGTGTACGTTCGAGCGAGCAGACCTGTGCGGGGCTGAATATTTGACACGGTTCTTCCGCTCCGCGTTCGATACCGATCGACCGAAACCGTGAATCGGGAACGAACGGATAAACCGAAAGGGGATCCGGCCGAACGATAATAATAATCCGCCTGTTAGCACGATGTAAACGAACGTTGAACACGGCCAGGGTTTATCGTCGTGTTTTCGCGTTATTTTTATAAACTCGGTAAATCAATTCTCGCGTTTAGCGTTTCAATTGGAAACCTAGCTCGGCCGCGCGCTGTCCACGCGATGGAGAAATTCGCGTGAAGATAATGTATATACACTGTTATATGCGCGGACGAGGATGGTTTGCGGTTAAACGTGTAAAGGAAATTAATCGCGCGGCGCGAAGAGAAAACCGCGCACCGTGACATTCGTACTCCGCGGAAATATTTCTATTTTTCTAATTCCGCCCGTTAACTCGCCCCGTTGCTAAATAAAGGGAGAACCGCGAAACGGATAAACGCCGCGCGGAATTCTGTGGGAAATTTAATCGCCAACTTGCGTAGCTATCGGCGAGTTGCGCATCATAAGGGGGCGGGGGGTGGCTCGGAATTAATTGCAGGCAACCTAATTTATTCGAGAAGTTGATAAGCGAAGGAAAAGGATAATTAATAGCGATTTCGTGCGAGTGAATAACGTGGAAACGTTCCTCTCGCGAAATCCAGGAGCTGCAACGGTAATCGGAGAACACTAAAACGAACTGGTCGTTATGTCAGAGGATTTACATATTAGAACTCAAGCCCCCGAGATTACACGAAATTTCGGGAGAACTAATTTCCCACCGCTCACGGTATTATTCGATTATTGATTTCCAGGGCGAAAATTTCGTGGCCGAAAATAACCCGTTATTTACGTAACTGGAATGCGAACCGTTCGTTTTTTCCTCTCTCCTTTTTATATGTACGTGTACATTTTTTTTTCCACTCTTTTTTTTTTGTCTGTTGCCACAGCCAAATTCGAGCCGTCCGTGCAAACGAGAAAATATATAGATCGAGCGGGTCGCTCGTAATTGCGAAAAAATAGACATTCAATTTATATCGCAACGCTGCTTCGTAAAAATATCACGGATATCGAATCTTTTCGGCGGAAACGAAGAAGGGTATAAATATTAACGGGGGACCAGACATAATCGCGTGGAAAATGGTGCTTGGCGGTTGAAGAGGGTATTTCCTTCTTTCACAGGGTCGCGCGAATCGATTCGGTTGTCCATTCTTTTTATAATTTCTGCTCTTTTTTTTTTCAAAGCACACCCAGAGAGATCGTTCGAGAGTCTAATTTTCCACGGTGACACACGATCACCGGTGAGCAACGTCCCCCGTCAAGGGAACGTATTAGGGAACCCGATGTAAAATTCAGAAGCCATCGTGCACTATGACGTCAATAAACTACGGAGTAAGCCTCTGGTGATTTATTCTCCGCAGGCGTCGACGACGATATACCCGACGTGTTTAACGAATTATGATTGGCCACTGGTTTCTAAAAACGGGGCGAAAAAGCGAAATTCTAGCTGCGATAGCTATAGGCGAAAACGGTTATTCTCGGTCGTGCCGAAAATACCGCGCGAGCTTTCGGAAAAATCGAAAATGGACGGACGTGGTTATCATGGAACTCCGTCGGTTTTTTCTGTCCGTCGAAAAATAGAAATACTCGTGGAAAAACTCGAACCGAAATCGAATTCGAATTCGAGCTAACGCGAATTTAAATTTAAATCGAACGGATAACTAAGATCTACGATCGAGCATCTACCCTGTAACGTGACTCGGAATTTCGTTGTATTTTCGCATTTTCCAAGCCCATGGCGCATTTGCGTTGACATGGAGACTGAAAAAGAGAAAATCAAAAATCGCGATATGTCAAGTCCGGACCACACAGCACCGCGAAAAGGTTACATTAATAATCGTAAAGGTGTAATTGTCACGGGAGGATAATTATAGACACGATAATTAAAATTGCAATTGAGTCTACGTTAGACGTAATATTGAACTGAATGATTAATAGCTTACTACTTTAACCGAACACTTATAACAAGGTCTAGAGCAAGGTATAAAATAATAAGAGAGTAACATTGGAGATTGACTGCAGAAGATTGACTTTTATTATAAACTGGAGTCCGTTTATAGGTGAACATATCTCAAAAGTGACGTAGTGATTGTATGGAATTTAACACTAGAACCACCGATCTTTAATGGACACCTAAACTTAGTGGGCATAAATAATAGTAATTTCAGTAGTACGATGAAGATAAGTACATTAATTACAGTTCTGTCTCGATACAAGTCACCGTTACGTTTTTCAGAAACAGGTATATGTTTTTAGTAATTGCAAGAAGGAAAGTTCCAAGACTAGTCATTTTGACAGGATCTGGTTTTAGTGTTAAGGAGT